>NW_028261391.1:21733892-22023892 GCF_051295495.1 Thamnophis sirtalis
AATTTTACAAGCAGAAAGGTATATATTTTAAATAACTATTTAAACTATTTATTTTTATTAAAGTACAATTTATTCAAATACCATAAGGCGTTTCCATTTGCATTGATTTCAATAGGGATTGACAATCCCACGTTCCGTGTTTTTCTGTGGAGTAACAGATCAAGCATGCTAAATGAACCTGACCATTTCTCATATAGTTGGAACTACAGAGTAGAAACAATAATTGGGGTTGTCCATCTCTCCCCCTCCCCCTCAATCTTAAATGTAGGTAGTACCCAGAGGTGGTATTCAGCAGGTTCTGACCAGTTCTGGAGAACCGGTAGCGGAAATTTTGAGTAGTTCAGGGAATCGGTAATACCACCTCTGACTGGCCCCGCTCCATCTATTCTCTGCCTCCCGAGTCCTAGCTGATCAGTAGGAAATGGGGATTTTACAGGAATGGAGATTTTGCAGTATCTTTCTGCTGCCATGCCCATCAAGCCACGCCCACAGAACCGGTAGTAAAAAATGTTGAATCCCACCACTGGCAGTAACCTACTATTTATTTTAGGTCTGTCACTTGTTGATTGTAACTCGAGAGCTAAAACAAATGTCTGCTATATCTTCCTAGCAGGAGAATAATGGCAATGGCTTATACAAAAAGATATATTGGCATTAACATTGGCCTAATTGCCTGCTGGAGATGGTTGGAGCTCTAACTTGTTGTGACAGCCTTTCATCCTTACCTATTCGAAGTTGGAGAGTAGCATTAATGAGCGGGGGGGGGGGGATTGCTTCTTTCTAGAAAGGCTTGTCTCAAAACGGTGTTTAGCTAAGTCCAGTCCAGCATTGCCTACTGAATGCTTATTTTACCAAGCCTTCTTCCAAAGCAAGGTTATATCCAGTTTTAATCTATAGTTGGAATAGATTATTGATGTCATTGTTATTATCTCATTTCATAAACTTCCTTTTTTACACATTAAGAACCTGTTTGGATGCTGAGAATCAGCTGCAAAATTATTTTTGAGAAGAGAGCAGGCAAGAGAAAAGAAATTTAATAGTTATTTGCTTATCATTTAACTGCAATCAAGTAATTGGAGCATTAGTCTGTATTGGCCTGAATGTAAATTGGTCATCTGATATTCCACTCCTTTATGCAAATGAACTAATGAAACATTTATGATGTTCTGAGAGTTCAGAAATGGTAAAGGTACCCGTGTGCTAATATATGCATGTTGGATAAATGAAACAGGATTTATTCAAAATAATATTAGACAGCCTATTTTGACAGAATAGAAAACTCTAAAAACAAAACAAATGCTAGCATAATATTTTATATGTTAAAATAATGGAATAAACTTGTTAAACAATGCAAGCAATTTACAAAACAGTTAGACTAATTGTTACTATAATATTAACCAAGTTATTGATGGCTTTAATCTCACCGCCAACTCTTAGGCATTTTGTTCTTGTTGATGGTGGAGGAGTCTACTTATATTCCTATGAGGGACGTTTAATTTCCTCTCCAAAGTTTCCAGGCATGAGAACTGACATACTGAATGGCCAGACTGTATCCTTGAGTAGTGATACTTTAGCTATAAGGGACAAATCTGATGAAAAAGGTATGTGTACACATATTTTAATGTAATGTTTAAAATATGTTTTATATGTTAATTAATTAAAATATGTGGAAAATTTTCCTTCCTATATAAAGTCAAAACATGACTCTGAAAAGATTATTCATTCTCAGATATGAGGATATGGTAACACAATCTCCTACTTGGAAACATTTCTATCCATGATGATCTAATGCCCATATGTATTTTTTTAAAACCACAAATGATTTATAAAAGATAGTTTAAATTGAAAAGCAATTCTGTTTGTTTTAAAAAGCAGTAAAATATTTGTGAAATAATATTGTATAATATGTTTGGAATCAGCCATCATATCACATGATAGTACAGAATTGTGTTCTTTGTTCTTTTTGTAATACTTTTTGCCATTTTGTGTGTTTTAATAATCAACAAATTTAAAAAAACCTATAAGCTTTTGTTCTTTTTTCATTCTTCTTTGAGAAACAGTGTAGTTTTTAATGTATTCAGTATTCCTAATTTTATTTTCAAGTTATTATCACAAGTGTTTAAATAAAAGCTTTTGTAAAAGCATGTGCAATGAATCTGAGAAGGAAAAATTTGCATCAAAAAAAGATCCCAACTTTCTGAAGTCAGAAGTTACTTTCTTGTGTTTACACAGCTGGCTCAAACTAGCAATGGACTTAACTCTTTTTTCATATGTAACCAATAAGATCAGAACAACACCTGTTCTTATAACAGCACTTTTTCCTGCCAATACAGCCAGTGACCACAAACCAATATCCTGTATCCTTCTGAAGAAAGTCATAATATTCAAATGGAGGAATCTTTGAAAGTTCAATATGTTTGCTGCATTGAATTTAAATGAGATTATCAGTTAGATTTGGCATGTAATATCAAATTGTTTAGATTGTATTTAGAATTAATAATTCCTGTAAATGCCTTTGCATTCTGAAATGTTTACTGTACATTATTAGTATACTAGTGCAGAAACCTCACATGCAGAAATATTGAACAGTTATTTAATTTTAAAGTATAAAATCAACATAAAGCACTGCATTTTTGTTGACTTCAATGAGAATCATGCAGCAAAATATTTATCCCCAAATGTTTTCACTTTGCTGCTTCAGCACCAAGTCTGCATTTACCAAGAGCAAATTGAAGTTTGAAAGAGATTCCAACTAAGTTTGTAATGACAAAATCAGCCTTCCAAGAAAGTATTTCAAAGTAGAACATCTTAAAGTAGTTCAAAATATTATTTCCAATAGTCCATGAGTTGGAATTTTCTACAAATTATACATGATTGTATATACATTTTTCTAATGCAATATTTCCTAAATAAGAGCTTATTTAATGACTGAGACATTCACTTAACAACTACCGTGTTCATTTTATGACCACTTGTTCGCTTAATGTCTGCTGTAATATTGGGTGCAATCATATGAGGATCCACATGAAGCCATCCTGATTTACGGCCTTAATTTCAAGTTCAATTAGAGTCTTCAGCTGAGGTCTACCAATAGTTGTACTATAACTTCCAGATCTTTATATTATAACTTCGTTATATAGTACATAACTTTGTACTATAACTTCCAGCTTGAAGGAGATGGTGGTCTTACAATTATAATTTATAAGGCCAGACTATGAGACCCGGTACTCAACTGTTATTGGACCTGAGCCTTCCTATGTGCCTCAGCATTATTCTGTTCCTCATCAGAGGATTACATCTCAGCCAGGAGAATGGTAGTTATAAAAATAATAAATTGAATCAAAGTTATAAAGCATTTTATGCCTTGAAAAGAAGAATAGAAATTACTGTTTGCTAAATTGAGATACAGAGAGATAGATTGCTAGATCACTAGCAATAATCTCTCAAAAGAATATGACTTACATTTTGTACTAACTACACAGTAAAGGTGAACAGTGCCCTTATTTGAACTGTTAAATGCATTTATTAAATTAACCTAGTAGGGTCTCCATTTGATACTTTTTTGTACGTGTACCATCATTACAGTAAGAGACTTCTGAAAATGTGATATCTATATATCAGTAATCAGATTTTATCTTTTTAAAAATACAGTTATTGATCTGTTTGAACCTTTATCTGGCAAACCATTAGGAGATGGAAAACCCCTTAGTCATAAGGTAAATAATGTTTAATATTTCTGTAGTTTATATTGGAAAAAAGTATAATCTTATGAACAACTTATATCAAGAAGTTACTGGCACTGAGTAAATGTTTACCCAGATTCTATTTTCTATTACCATAGCAAGTTTCAGTTTGAAATCTGATCAGTCTGAGCAGATTCCTGTAGAAAGTGTTATGTGGTTACTGAGAAGTCAGTTGTGTTCATTGATGCTTACTCTGAGACCGAGTTGAAGGAAGATTTTTTTAAAAAATCAATAAGAATCAGAAGCAAGGTGATTGAAAGCTGGTATTGTTCAAGCAATATCAGCATTAAGAATTTGTGTCTCTTGTGTAGGCATCTTTTTCACAGTTCTTGTTCTTATAAAATAACATTAAAATACTATATTTTATTTGAATGAAACCTTATTACTGTAGTCATATGCCACAACTGTTCAACTTGAACATGTCATATCATTTTAATCTCTTTTTTATGGTGATAACAAAAGAATTTTCTATCCTGAAATGAGGAAACCCATTTAAGCATGCATGAAGTTCTCTGAATCAATCTGAAATATTTAAATAGTAGCTCTCGTTTAAGTAGGACCACTCCATAGTCTTAAATTTGTGGATTAATAATTCTTTATCTATTTTCTAAAATTGTTTCTTTCCATTCCCATTTTATGTGACCCTAAGCTACTAAGTTCCATTGGGAAGATAGATTGAGAAATAAAATATAGATGGGTTATATGGAAAATCTATATTTCCAACTTTAGATCATCTCCTACCAATGCCATTTACATTACCTCTTCCATCATATTATAAGAACATGTGTTTTCTAAATTATCTGTTATTTTATTTATTACACTAATTTATATGGCTGCCCAACTCTCACACAGTTATACTTAATGTGCTATAGCAGTAAGTATAAGTAAAATTTTAATTGGTAATATTGTACTATATTGTTGACAGTAGCAATATTAACATATTTGAGAATGCAAATCTTTATTACTGTAAAAACAATCTTTCTTTGATACAAATCTGGGTTTTGATTCAAATATTGTTGCAGACAGAAATAGTGGAAATTGCCTTAGATCAGAAGGGTCTTACAAATGAAAGGAAAATTGCTTTTATTGACAAAAATAGAGATCTTTATATAACCTCTGTGAAAAGATTTGGAAAAGAACAGAAAATTATCAAAATAGGTAAGAAATGGCTTACTATATTAAGTATGTATATTAAGCACTATAAAGCTGTGATTTTCATTGTGGTCCACAGAGGTTCACTATGTTTTCAGTTGCAGACTCTACAGTTTTCACCGTCTATCCAGGTGCAACACTTGCTCACTTCTGAGACCATCACTGCCAGTTACTTGGTTCATAAAAATGGATTAGTGGTTAAAAGTTCATGTATAGCACAGTCAATTAGGTGAGATGGACAGGATAGAAGTGTGTGTGCGAGGGGGGGGGAGAATGAGAATGCTGCTGGCTGCCAATGCACACACACCCCCCTTCGTGCCTTCACGGAGGGCCTGAATCATAGGTGGTATTCAGCCAGTTTGTTCTGGTTCGGGTGAACCAGTAGCGACACTGTGGTATAATACACACACAGGTATACCTGAGTTTCTAAAGCATTAAACCCCAAAGGCTAAGTGGTACAGATGTACAAATGAAAGCAATGGACAAGGAGTAGCTGGCCATGCATTAGTGGCAGTTTTATTAATATGAAGCTTCAGATTGGATATCTGAAGAAGATTTTTTAAAACCTGTACATGGAATCAACTTCAACATGCTTCTATTGTTTTAATCTTTCAAGATAAGTAATAATGTAAGCATTTTATTTTGAATACAGAAATATATTATTTAGAATTGTATAAGTAGAGAAGAGTTGATGATACTATTTGCAGTTTTGAGCAGTACGTTAGAATAGATTATCCAATTTAGTTGACATATATTTAGTTTATTTAGTTTCTTTTTTGTTAAGGAACAATGGTGCATACTCTGGCATGGAATGACACATGCAACATACTATGTGGTCTGCAGGATACACGTTTCACAGTCTGGTACTACCCCAATGTAGTGTATGTAGACAAGGATCTCTTGCCAAAAACTCTCTATGAAAAGGATGCAAGGTATTTGTTTCATACTCCATTAATAGTTTTCGCTAATAAAATATTTTTAATCTAATCTTTGAGACTGAGGCTCTATGGTGCAAGCAAACAACAATTTCCAATCTGATACTTCAAATTATTTGAGAAGCCAGGGAGACCCTAAAAGGTTTTCAGGTTTTGGTGAAAAAAATTCAGCCTGATTGTTCTTCATTTTGGATGTTTCGGGAGTAGGGGTGGGGGTGGGGATGGAAATATGTGCATTTTGCCTTAAGGAGTTTCAGCCTTATTTTGGCACTTTGACACCAAAAATTAGCCACTGAATTCCAGCAAATTTTAGCTGTGTTTAACTTTGTTTCTGGAGTTTAGACAAGGTGTGCAATTGAAATGCAGAATTTCAACACTTTTTAAAAAAAAATTACATATACACCCAAAATCACATTTTTGGGTACATTGGCCATTTTGTTTGAAGGCTGTAGCTGGAGTTCAGGGCAGGGACATTAATATGAACCATTGGTTATACATACTTAATAGAGAAATACCTAACTTGTCAGTTGCTAAGTTTACTAAATATGACGTTTCAGAATACAAACTTCCAGATTTTTTTGGACTGAACAATTTTAAAAAAGGATATACAAAATTGGGCTGTATATTACTTCTTAATCAGTAAATTCTAGATTAGCAGAGCAGGAGTGTCCAGCGTTATTTCCACCATGATCAGTACATATTCAGAAAGAGATCATAGTTGTTATTTTAAATGGAATGTCTTTCTGTTTCATCAGTATTCTATCTAAGTTACAT
Organism: Thamnophis sirtalis; assembly: GCF_051295495.1. Lineage (NCBI taxonomy): Eukaryota > Metazoa > Chordata > Lepidosauria > Squamata > Natricidae > Thamnophis > Thamnophis sirtalis. The sequence continues at coordinate 21,740,497 of NW_028261391.1, forward strand.
TAATTCTAAAATAATGTTTCTGAACTCTGTTCTTTTTTCCTAATAGTGAATTTAGTAAAAGTCCCCAGATCTTAAGTTTTGTTGGCAATCAGGTAACAATCAGAAGAGCCGATGGCTCACTTATTCACATTAGTATTTCACCATACCCAGCTATTCTTCATGAATATGTGAACAATTTGAAATGGGAAGATGCCATCAGATTATGTCGTTTTGTCAAGGTAAATATAATGTTAACTTTTAGAAAAAGGTTAATGAGGGAGAGACATGTGACTTCTTTAAATTTTAGATTTCAATAATCCCTTCAGACCCCCATCATAAAATGTTTTCCAAGGTAATTTTATTTGCCTGACTTGTGATGCACTGAAAGAGGCCTGCTGCTTAGAAAAACTATACATACTGTATCTTCTACTGGTAGTCCTCAACTTACAGCAGTTCATTTAGTGACTATTCAAAGTTACAAGGACTCTGAAAAAAATAACTTATGGCCATTTTCCACATGACCATTGCAGCATCCCTGTAGTCACGTGATCAAAATTCAGATGCTTGGCAACTGACTCATATTTATGACAGTTGCTGTGTCCCAGGATCATGTGATCACTTTTTGCAGTCTTCTGACAAGCAAAGTCAATTGGGGAGTCAGATTCATTTTACAACTGTGTTATTAACTTAACAACTGCAGTGATACACTTAACAACTGTGGCAAAAGTTGTAAAATAGGACATAGCTCACTTAACAAATGTCTCACTTAGCAAGAGAAATTTTGGGCTCAATTGTGATCGTAAGTTGAGGACTACCTGTACTTCCCTCTGCCTCAAACTGTTAACAGTACTCAACTTCAAATATCTTTCAAAATATGTTTGTCTGTTCTTTGCTAATAAACTGGAGACATTATGCTTTAATGTTTGGCTGCCTTTCTGATTATACTTGCCACCAGAGAGTTATGTATTCATTTCTGAGCAGCTTAACTGTAGGTTTGGCTATTAACATAACACTATTTACATTCTGATTTCTGTACATAAGAGCAGTCATTTAAGGATGGGGGTGGGTGGGAAGGAACATACAATAGCCTCTTGCTTGCTTATCATAACTTCCTTCAAGAATAGCCTTTTTATCACAGTGCACTAGTGCATTGCATCTCCTAGCAACATGTACAGTAGTTTTGTAGCAGGTGCAAAATGAACACAAAAGAGAAAGCAAACTGAGCGGGTTCCTCTGTGGTTACCAAAACGGCAGGAATATTTATTTGGTTCCTTTTTAAAAAAAAATCTTCATCACCTTTCCTGTATCCTAGATAATTGTCAGATATGATGGTTCTGTTAGGCTCTTATTGTAAAGCAAAATGCAGGGACTCTTTTTTCCTAATATGACATTCCATCAGGTAATGAATGATGCTGTGCAAAGCTTTCACAAGAAAGCATCTAACTCATTTGCATGTACCGTAAAGACAATTGGGAGTAGTTTCCTTTTCTCTATCATTCCTTTTTCATTCTTCTTTCCCCATCTTCTTAGAAAACTGTAAGGAACAAACATATTACTTTTAAATAATCTGACAATCTTACATATTTACATTTTCTCTGTTTACTGAAAGAGAATGAACTATAGATATCTGCCACAAGTATCCAGTTGCTCTGGAAAAGTGCTAGTTAAGTAAATAGAAATATTCTGAATCTCAGTTAATTTTGATTCACTTATGTTTATTAAATCATGTATCTGCTATAGTGAGAGCAAATAAATGCAAATTACTAGTTTCCAACAGCCTGATAATCAGGGGTTAATTTCAGAATTAACACCAGACAACCAGTAAAGCAGTAAATCATTCCCTAATCAAGAAACTAACAACTCAGAAAAACAAGCAAGCATTAAACACCAGCTTAATCAAGAAACTATCACAGAGAAAACAACACCCCCACAAGCACTGATAGAACAAACTACGATATATTAACACAGAGCGAAACACATTCTAAGATGTTCCCTAGTCAGGTAATGACATTTGTGCAAATAACCAATCTCAGAGGATTCCACAGTTCAACCCTGAGCTACATACTGTATATTCTCTTTTATAATGCTATCTAAATGTTTGTTTTTATGATATGAGAGGTGATTCTGTTTTTCTATTATCACAAACTCATACCTGTGGTGAAATTCAATTTTTTTTACTACCGGTTCTGTGGGTGTGGCATGGTGGGCGTGGCAGGGGAAGGATACTGCGAAATCTCCATTCCCACCCCACTCCAGGGGAAGGATACTGCAAAATCTCCATTCCCACCCCACTCTGGGGCGAGCCAGAGATGGTGTTTGCCGGTTCTCCGAACTACTCAAAATTTCTGCTACCGGTTCTCCAGAACCTGCTGAATTTCACCCCTGACTCATACCATTGGTATTTGAACACTTATTGACATAGTTAATAAGTGTATAGTTAATGAAGCGTATAGAGCCGAGGTGGCGCAGTGGGTAGAGTGCAGTACTGCAGGCCACTTCAGCTGACTGCTAGATCAGCAGTTCAGTGGTTCAAATCTCACCGGCTCAGGGTTGACTCAGCCTTCCATCCTTCCGAGGTGGGTAAAATGAGGACCCGGATTGTTGTTGGGGGCAATATGCTGACTCTGTAAACCGCTTAGAGAGGGCTGAAAGCCCTATGAAGTGGTATATAAAAATCTGCTATTGCTATTGCTAGTTATGCTATTTTAGATGTTTTTATGTACATGATTTGTATATTATTGTAGTTTTTTCTTTATTAAATGTATATATAATCTGGCAATACACTGCACTATAAATGTATAAGAATATGGATAGCCCATTGATTCTTAGATAGTGGTTAAATTACATTCATATCAATTTGGCATAAGATTAATGTTTATACTCTATAAGAAGAACAGTTATTTTAATATTTTCTTCTCAGGATCAAACATTATGGGCTTGTTTAGCTGCTATGGCAATCGCCAATAAAGATATGAACACAGCAGAAATAGCCTATGCATCAATTGGTGAGGTAAGTAGAACGGTTCACTACTTAGTAACTTTCACTGATTGATTGATAATATTTCATGCTAACTTGTTGCAATTTAAAGGACTTGGCATTTGCTGCATTATTTAACTTATTGCAAAACTAGAGTTTAACCAACTTTATTGTGCCTCTCACATGTTGTTGTTTTTTTAAAAAAACCAACAGATTGATAAAGTTCAGTATATCAGTTCCATCAAAGATCTTCCATCAAAAGAATCAAGAATGGCTCATATTCTGCTTTTTAGTGGAAATGTCCAGGATGCTGAAACTTTGCTTCTGCAAGCTGGGCTTATTTACCAGGCGATTCAAGTTAATATTAATCTATACAACTGGGAAAGGTAATACGGTTCTTTTATAACATTTTACAATATATATTTTTGTCTTGGTTCAGACTTGGATTTAACAGTTTAAATCAGCATTTCTCAACCTAGGCAGCTTGAAGATTATTATTATTATTATTATTATTATTATTATTATTATTTGGTTTATTTGTATGCCGCCCTTCTCCAGGAGGGACTCAGGACGGCGAACAACTCAAAGGGGAAAGGGAACATAAACAACAGTACACATAATTAACATACACGAAAATCACACAGCCATACCAGTCGAGAGGGGAGGGGAACTCATCAACCCCAGGCCTGCCGGCACAGCCAGGTTTTGATGGCTTTCCGGAAGGCCTGGAGAGAGGTGAGGGTCTGGATTTCTGCGGGGAGTTCATTCCAAAGGGCCGGAGCTGCTACAGAGAAGGCCCTCCCCCGGGTAGTAGCCAGATGGCATTGGCTGGTGGACGGAACCCGGAGGAGGCTGACCCTGTGAGATCTGACGGGTCTTTGGGAGGTAATTGGCAGCAGGCGGTCTCTCAAATACCCAGGTCCAATACCATGAAGGGCTTTATAAGTTACGACTAGCACTTTGAAGCGTATCCGGAGACCGATCGGTAGCCAGTGCAGCTCGCGGAGGATAGGTGTAACGTGGGTGTACCGAGGTGCACCCACAATCGCTCGCGCGGCTGCATTCTGGATGAGTTGAAGTCTCCGAATACTCTTCAAAGGCTGCCCCATGTAGAGCGCATTGCAGTAGTCCAGTCTTGAGGTCACGAGGGCGTGAGTGACTGTTGCGAGTGCCTCCCGGTTCAGGTAGGGGCGCAACTGGTGCACCAGGCGAACCTGGGCAAATGTCCCCCGGGTCACAGCCGACAGGTGATGTTCCAAAGTCAGCTGTGGATCCAGGAGGACTCCCAAGTTGCGCGCCCTGTCTGAGGGGCGTAAATTTTCACCCCCCAGCCTGAGTGATGGAATACTGGCCAAATTCTTGGGAGGAAAACACAACAGCCACTCGGTCTTGTCTGGATTGAGTACAAGCTTGTTAACCCCCATCCAGACCCTGACAGCCTCCAGGCACTGGCACATCATGTTAACCACCTCACTGAGTTGGCACGGGGCGGACAGATACAGCTGAGTATCATCCGCATATTGATGGTATTTGATCCCGTGCCGTCGAATGATCTCACCCAGTGGCTTCATGTAGATATTAAACAGAAGGGGGGATAGGACCGAACCCTGAGGAACCCCATATTTCAGGGGTCTAGGGGTCGACCTCTCTCCCCCAACTAACACCGACTGCGACCTGTCCGAGAGGTAGGAGGAGAACCACCGAAAAATGGTGCCGCCCACTCCCACCTCTCGTAACCGTTGCAGAAGGATACCATGGTCGATGGTATCGAAGGCCGCTGAGAGATCAAGGAGCACCAGGATGGAGGAACCAGAATGGCTCTCCAGAGATCATCGGTCAGTGCGACCAAAGCGGTTTCCGTGCTGTAGCCAGGCCTGAATCCAGACTGAAAGGCATCCAGATAATCGACTTCATCCAAGGACCGTCGGAGTTGAGAGGCTACCACTTTCTCAACAACCTTCCCAATGAAGGGAAGGTTGGAGACTGGACGGTAGTTGTTCAAACTAGCTGGGTCCAACGATGGCTTCTTCAGGAGGGGTCTCACCACCGCTATCTTCAATGCCGGTGGGAAGAAGCCCTCCCGAAGAGAAGCAGCCACCATCGCCTGGACCCAGCTCCGCGTCACCTCCTCGCTGTTCGCAACCAGCCAGGAGGGGCACGGGTCCAGTACACACGTGACAGCACTCACCGCTCCCATGGCCTTGTCCACTTCATCAGGAGCAACAGGTTGAAAGTCAGTCCAGAGGTGGTGTTCAAGACCTTCCCCCGGTACCCCGGCTGGCTCTGCGCAATTGGAGTCCAGGTCCATCCGAAGCCGAGCAACTTTGTCTGCGAGGAACTGGACATATTCCTCTGCTCTACCTTGTAAAGGGTTATCCACAACCCTCGTATTTAGGAGGGAGCGGGTCACCCTAAACAAGGCGGCAGGGCGGGACTCAGCGGATGCTATCAGAGCGGCAATGTGATTGTTCTTAGCTGTCTGTATTGCCGATAGATATGCTCCGATGCAGGTTTTCAGAAGTGCTCGGTCTGACTCGGATATACCTCAACTCCCAGAATTCCCAAGCCATCTATGCTGGCTCAGAAATTATGAGAGTTGGAGTCCACACATCTTCAAGCAACCAAAGTTGAGAAGCACTGGTTTAAATGATAACTTACATAATTTTGTCCCATTCCAATTCCTATTTTTTTTTCTTTCAGAATTAGTGTTGATGTAATATATACCAAAGTTTGTGACATGGCATGTGGAATTATTGATAAAGAAGCACAGGCCCCAATCCCATTCTGTTACACAGACTTTTTTTTAAAAAAAAAGAGGTTTTGTACCTGATTATAACATTATTATAACATCTTTAGCTCCGTGTATTCCTGATTATGTATGCTGCTCACATGGCTAAAACCCAGATAAAGAAGGCACCTAAAATTTATTTGGGGGATGGGGGTCTTTGGCTCTCTGCTTCCCTCCTTCAGGTTGGTTTCTTTAAAAAGAAATTATCCCGAGTTTAGAATGATTTTGATTTTCATGATTTTTCTAACATAAACCTCAATTCTAAAAATGCCATCTGTGAAATCTCTGAAATACCACAAGGTAGCGTTAGCTATTCTTCTCTAAAAGTTCAGATCTTATGCCAATCTATAAATATGGAGCAGTGGTGTTCTCACCTACTTTATAATGAACATGACATAGCTTAACAAAGAAAAGTAACATACTATTTATTAACTGATAAAATGCATACCAACCCCCAGCATACTTATATTTTCTTAACAGTGTCTCATTTTGACACTGCCTAAGCTTATACGTGTTCAGTTTCAACAAGACTGATATATTATCAGGTTTTTGTTTCTAGTCCTTAAAGAAAAAAATGTTACTGACAGCTATACTAATCTTAGGTCTTCTCGATGCAAAGAAGTAATTGTTATATTGGTAATAGGAAGCTGTTACTGTTTTAGAAAGTTAAGGGCTAAATTTGAAGTTTCCAGTCTAAAGTTTCATAGAAAGGAAATTTATGTGATGTGTATAATGTTTTGATTTGTATATGCTTATTGTACATGTAGAGCCTTCTACATAATCACAAAAGAGTGGGAATATTTTTTTTAATTTAACTGCTGTCCATTAGTAAGATACCATGAAAGGGGGACAGAAAAGCAAGAAGGTTCAACAGAATTGTTCATTGGTATTATTGCTTTTCTTTAGACCATCCAACAATTACGAAGACCACTATTTGCGGGAAAATATAGCTTAAAATGATTAAAAAACATAAACTTATTTAATGGGGAAAGTAGTTTTCAATTAAAGCAATCATTGCTGGCCTTAATGCTTGGTTTCTTCTTGCTTTATGATAAGAAAATGTTTCCTTAGTGCAGTTGCTGTATAGTGTGCATATTTATAAAACCAAGGCATTTGTGATCATTTTAATTTCTGAATTCGGCCTGATGAGCTTATTACTGTTTTGCTTTCTTCTAGAGCACTAGAACTTGCTGTGAAACACAAGACGCACGTTGACACAGTGCTGGCTTACCGACAAAAGTTCTTGGATGACTTCAGTAAAAAAGAAACGAATCAGCGATTTTTGCAATATGCAGAAGGGGTAAGTATTCTCTGGAAGTTGAGTTATAGTTTTTGAAACTCTGCTTTATAGCTATGAAACAATTTCGGACTGTAAGCCAATGTGTATTTAATAACACTGTGTGCTTATACTTTAATTCACAGTATGAAACAAAATCAACAACTTGATTTTGTTTCAAGATTTTCACTTTGAGGCTCAGTTATTAGCATTGATGGAATAGGGCCAAAGTATGTTAGTGGATATCTCTTTACAGTTATGAAAATCATACTGTGGAAATACTGTAGAGTTAGATAATATAGGTATAGTATTTTTGTTTTATAGGAAAAGATAAATATGAAAGGGGGGATTGCTGCTAAAGCTTTCAGGTTTATGATTTCATCAATACAGGCTAATCCAGTGAAAGATCTTGCCTTAGCTTATTCTGATGTGGCATTCTGAAGGAAACATTACAACAATAGACATGCTGCTTAGCTTATTAAAACTTCTCTAAGGGAAACTGAGTTTTATTTGAAAATCATATGCTGCTTTTGGCAAGCTGCACTGTAATGTTCACACTCCTTTGCATAACAAGATAGAAACTTGCAATACTGTCATATGGGACTCAACCGAGCCAGTAGTATCTGGCAAGTTTTGAATATATCACAATACATCACAGAAACAGCCCCCTGAAACAAGATAAAATAGTTGTGGAAAAGAAAGGCTTCATATGGCTTTGAAATCACAGCAGCTATCATGGCATATTTGATGGAATTAGAGCCATAGTACATAGTTGGGAAGGAAGACAGCTGAAATCCAAATAATTTTATTTCAGAATCCTATTCTCATGTGATTGCAAGTTTATCACAGAGGGGGGAAATATAACACATTCTTGGAGCCAAAGAACTTGATTCATGGTTTAGGCAGTTTTGGGGATTTGGTCATTTAGTATTTTTTTTAAAAAATTAACTAATTCATCAAACTGAGATCATTATAAAAGAAAATAGACTACAATATTCTGTTTTTTCCTCTGTTCAACAAAATATATGTATTTTGTAAAATCAGAATATATGACTTAGATAATATCATATACCATATTATTTGCACTATAAGACACACCAGACCATAAGGCACACATTAGCTTTAGAGGAGGAAAACAAGGAAAAAAAACTGCCTCTTTCTCCCAGCATCCATCTGGTATTCATCTGGCTAGTGTCCTTGCAGCAAACAACCTGCTTCCTCTGTATCTGCTACCTCTGTCAGAGAACACTGGAGCCTTTGCTTCCAAGCAGCTGATTGGCCATTGGATTGGCCTCCCAGGATATCACTGATCAGCTGTTCTAGGTGGCGGGGATCGTTGCCGCTGTTGCCATTCACCGTCACGGTGATAGGCGGCGTCAGTAATAGGCGGCGATAGGTAGCAGTGGTAATAGGTGACGGCAATCCCCATCACCTAGAACAACTGATGGCAGTATTCCTGGAGGCCGATCCAACCGCCAATCAGCTGCTATTAGCGAAGGCTCCAGTCTTCCCCAGTGGGAGTGAACAGGGGCAACGATGACAGGTGCAGTCGCACCAACCCCCTCCCCCTGCTGCAATATTTGCTCTAAGACACACAGACATTTTCACCCACTTTTGGGGGTGGATGGGGGTGAAGTGCGTCTTATAGTGGGAAAAATATGGTAGAGCAGTGCAGGAATTCTCTAACTCATCTCTGGAAGGGTGCTATGCAACCCTTGTTTGAAAACCTTCAATATGGGGGACTAAAGGACTCCCACCATTATTATAGGCAGTCTTTTCCTCTACTTAACTGTTCTTACCATCTGGAAATTCCTCATAGTATTCAAGCTAAATCTCCTTTATTTTCTTTTAATTGCTTCCTACTGGTCATTTTTTCTGTTCTCAGTTTCAAGAGAAAACAGGCATCACCATTTTTGCATGTGATTGCTTTTTAGATATTTGTTAGATCACTTTGATTAACTGACTGACTGACTGACTGACTGATTGATTGCTGATTCAATTTCTGTAGTTGCCAAATTTCAACCATGTGACTCTCCAATAGCTTACAATTCTAAAATGATAAAACAATTAAAATCCACAAAATAAATAAATATAAAGGGCAGCCTGATTATTATAGTTTTCTCTTTTGAAAAGAAATGCACTCATCTCCTTGATTTCTAGACCTATTATCACCTTAATAGCTCTCTTCTGAATCCATTTCATGTCCTTTTAAAAGTGTGATTCCTTTAAGATAATACTCCCTAGTGATGGCAAACCTATGGCATGTATGCTGGAAGTGGAACGTAGAGCCATCTCTCTGGGCACGCCAGCCAGTGCCTGTTGCTCTTCTAGGTTCCGATGCACACAAGAACACTGGCCAACTGGTCTTCACATATGTGGGAGCGCCGGAAACTGGAAGAGCAGCTGCTCTTCCTGTTTCCGATACTTCCATGTGTGCAGTCCCATTTTGACATTTGGTGCTGAAAAGGTTCGCCAACACTGCCCTAGTCCATTCTCACCAGCTGAGTTTATCTGCAATTGACATTTGTATTGTTAAAATTAGCATCTTACTGTTGAAGTAATTTCTTGTTAAAGTAATTAATTTAATACATTTTGTGCAGTTTTATTTGTAAACAAAATGTACATTGTTACAGGATATATGCAGGATGAGAAAAAAGCTTATTAGAATGCATAAAGTACTGTACTTGAGGAAAGAAATACATTACTAATGGTCATTTTATTTTATTTCACTCATATCTTGCAACTAACATATTTTTCAGTCTATAGATATACTTTTCCTCCCCAAAAGTGGGTGGAAATGTCTGTGTGTCTTATAGAGTGAATGTTGCCAAACCCCACTCACCCGCCCCCACTCTTTGGCCTCTGCCTCCCAGGCTGTGCTGAAGTTCGGGTACCATCGACTGGGCAATGCCGGTTGGCGACTACTCGGGGGAGGTCTTTCTCTGTAGCTGCTCCGGCCCTGTGGAATGATCTCCCCGCAGAGATCCGGACCCTTCCCACTCTCTCGGCCTTCCGTAAGGCCACTAAAACCTGGCTGTTCCAGCAGGCCTGGGGCTGTTGACCCCAAAATATGGTTCAGCCCCACTTGGAATGGAGTGCATGGTGGTTTTTTTTAATCTATCTTTTCTTTCCTCTTATTCCCTTTTGATTTATTTGTATTGTTAGCCGCCCGGAGTCCTACGGGATTGGGCGGCATACAAATGCTATTAAACTTTGAAACTTTGAAGTTGACCGGGCTGTTTGCTATTTGATGCAAGGAGGCAAATGACTGGAAGGCAGAGGCAGATTTTTTTTTCTTGTTTTCCTCCCCAAAAGCTAGGTGGAAAGTTGCAAGTTACTTTGATAACCTACAGTTGCTCTCACCTATAGCAGCCCCACTGTTAATATACAGCCTCAACCGGCCCTCTAAGGCCTCTCTCGACATGTACAATCTGTGCTAGGATACCAAAGCCCTCTTCTAGCCTCTCTCGACTCACATGCTGTCTGCCCTGGGCAAGCTCTTCCTAGATTTGCACATGGCATGCACTTGACCTCCCAAACCCACCCCATCTTCCCTTGAGTCATGTGCAGCTGATGCCAAGCCTCTCAGGTAACATCTGGCTCTTTCAGCTCACATGTGTCTTGTACCAGTCCTCTCCCCACCCCTGGATCTCTCATGGCCTTTTCCATACCTTACAGCATCATCTACTTCTTACCTGGGACTCCTACAGCATCCCACTTAATGTTCCACATATCTTGAGGTTACAACAGCTACCAGAACTGCCAGGATTGCTGTCACTAAGTTGTATGGTCATGTGAAATTGCATTTTACAATTGCATCATTTAGTGAATGCAATGCCAGTCCCAATTGTTAACATAACCTGAGGATTGTTTGTATTTAAGGTACATAATTTGGTATTTTCTATCATAATATTAGTATTTTCCCCCTAACTTAAAATTATGAAAGTTTTGAACCAAAGATAAAATGCAGAACCTCAGAGCAAGCCTAAACAATCTTCTTGGGCTAAACTAAGGAAACCCCAGATACATGTATGCACACACAACAGCCACTCATACATTTTTTTCTGTCCAGATAAAAATATTTTCTCTCCCCCCTCCCTCTTGATTTTGCAGCTTGATGTTAACTGGGAAAAAATCAAAGCTAAAATTGAGTTGGAAATTGCAAAAGAACGAGAACGAGCTACTGCTACTCCAACAGTCAGAGGAAGCATGATCATTCAGCACTAAGACTTGTATTGATTTTATGAAATATGAACTTTGTATATGTAATTCAATATATTAAGTTACTGATAATATTTATATACAATGTTTAGTTTTTATAGTTACTTTAGAAAATGAATGTGTATGTATGTAATCTGCTGGAATGATAAATACATTTTTGTTATAATGTTCATATGAGTACTCTAAATGAACACATTTCTAATATTATATGTACTGGTACTATTAATGGTGCATATTAAATCTGTCACATAAAACAAATGGTTAGCTATTCTGATTACTGACAGACTATTCTTGTTCAGCATGAAATCTGAGAGTACATTTGCTTATTATATGTAGGAGTTTTACAATTAGTTTTTTTAATGAAACATATAGTAAGATATTTTCAGAAAATATTCTCAATTTAAGTTAGCATGTCCAATCTTCTTTTGTCAAGATCTCCTTTATTTGTTTATTGATATTATACAATTGTACAGCATTTAAATAAACTATCATTTGGAATGAAATATTTTTAGGATTGGTGAAGCATGTTAAATGTGTAAATATATAATTTTAACATTTTATGAGGTTTAATTTCTTGTAAATGTATTTATTTATTTGTAATAGTTATAGAACTGCTTATCTTATAATCAGTTCTGGAAGGCTTCCAGTCAAAAGTTAAGACCCCATTAAAACCATATTTGGTCTAGTGGTTAAGGCTAGAAAAGGCTAGAAAGGAGGAGACTGTGAGTTCAAGTCAAGTCCCACCTTAGCTGTGAAAGGCATCTTTGGACCTGTCACTCCCCCTTAAGCCAACTTACCACACATGGTTATTTTTTAGGCAAAATAGGAGGAGGAAGGTGTGTTGGATATGTTCACCACCTTGTATTATTTGTAAAAATAATAAAGACAGGATACAAATAAATAAAATGAAAAATAAAAATAATATTAAAACTAAATATAAAATTAAAATCTGGCACCAAGACAAACTTCTGATGTGCACTCACCTCATCTTATCCCACCACTTGGGAGGGAAAGCTAGTCTTCAAAGCTTTACAGAAAGCTAAGAGGGTAGCTGAGTTTCAGGGACCAGAGTGTTTCATAGGGGGAAGAGGGGGGCTGTCATGGAAGAGCCACACTTCTAGCTCCCACAAGATGATAATATCTAAGGGAAGGTATTGAAGATTGTCCACCCTATCTCACCTGGTAGGAAAGGTAGATGTCTTTAGGGAAAGATAGTCCTGCAGATAACCTTGTCCTGTGACATAAAGAGCTTTAAAGGAGACAATCAGCACCTTGAATTGCATCCAGAAAGAAACAAAGCAGTATTGTAACATGGGCAAACATAGGGACACCCATTATTGTGCATGCTGCTGTATTCTAGACCAGGTGAAGCTTCTGCGTAGTTTGCAAGAGCAGCTCTACATAGACTGGGTTGCAGCTGGGAGGTAACCAAGACATGAATGACTATGAACAGGCACACTAGATGGAGTTTTGCAAAGGGCCCCTTAGGCACAGCTGCTACCTGCTCCTCAAATTGCATACCAGCTCAGTCTGTAAAAGTGCCACTTCATCAAGAGTCAAAGATAATGTATTATTTGGACCTGGGGAGGCAAAATCCCATCTTGCCACTGCATCTTGTTAAGGTTGAGTTGAAGCCGGTTCCTCCCAATCCAGATCTTTACAACCTACAAAGATTCAACCAGCATCACCAAAGCATCATCTTTCTGGGTAGGGTTGAAGATGTATAATTGAGTATCATCTGTATATTGATGATATCGGACCCTATGCCAACATAGGGCCTTCCCTAGCAGTTTCATGTAGATGTTAAAAAGGAGTGGTAAAATACTTGAACTCCGGGATAGTCCACATTGTTGGGACCTCCTCTCCACTTCCCACCCCTATCAGGAAGGAGTATAACCCAGAGTAAGATTGAAACTAGTCCAGAAAGATATGGTTGATGATATTGAAAGCCACTGAGAGGTCCAGGGTTGTACCATCTCCATCCTGAGCCCTCCAAAGGTCATTGACAAGTGTAATCAATGTCATTTCATTAGCCTGAACCCAGACTGAAATTCTTATTAAGAATTTATAAAAGTTCAGCGTACTATAAGGTCACTCAAGATTTTATTTTTCAGCCAAAAGAATCAGCTTTTGAGAGCTCACAGAACCAAATTTTGCATACATCAGAACCAAAGAAGAAGAAACTGTTTTTCCCCCCCACCATGCCCAATTAAGATGAATGAGCATATAAAAATAAATGCATTATGTGACAGGTATCTACAGTTATTTCGTGCTTTGGACATGACTCGTCATTCATTTCAAAGGAATCCTGTGCATATTTGAAAGTACATCCATAGAATTGTATCCTTAGATGGAAACTGGATAACCAGGACACATCAAGACTATAGACTCTACTTACATTAAGGCAGCCTACTAACTATAACTAAATAAATACATATTCAAATTAATGTGTACAAAAGTTCTAAAAGATATTTGAGACACTTCTTCAGGTTTACACAGAATTTGCTGTTCATTACTTTTTCTGCATCTTGGATGCAGTAATAACTAATTTTAAAATTGTTTTGGGGCACTAGAAAATCAGTTCCTAGTCTTGCCTTAGACACTAAAGCAGCTGGGTGACCACGAACCAGTCACCTCTCAACCCTAAGGAGGCAGTGGCAAACCATTTCTGAAAAACCTTGGCAAGAAAATTTCAGGGACTTGTCCAAGTAGATTCCAAGAATCAGTTATGATTGAACAGAAGAAGAAGAAAAAACTACTTCTATCACATTTTTATTTTTCTTATCACAACTCATATTCACATGTTTAACAACTTCAAACTTTCTATCCATTATACTCCTGGAAACAGTAAAGTTGGCTAAGTTATAACTGAAAAGGGGGGAAAATGTTAGATTAAAATATGTAATAGAATGTAGTTCTTGCATTTGTTTAAAATCCAAAAGCAGCAAAATTACAGAAAAACATTAGGGAAATACCAAGCTATTACACATCCCAATAGGATTTTTATGGGTACTAAAACACAGCAGGCCTGGCTTCAAATGGGAATAGTGCCAAAGTAAAAATGTTTCAAACCATGAGGAAAATTTGAAAAGTAACAGGTTTCATGAATATTTGCTTTGGCCTATATTACAAAAACATTTAAAAAGTCCTATAATTTACAGCACTCTTTCATTCATATTTAATGAGTATGCCGTTGTAATAAAAAAAAATTGAGACATGAGAGAAGGAGAAATGTTTGTGGGGAAAGAAAATGCACTTAGAGCTTCCTCTTAATCCTTCTCAGGAGATAAAAAGATAAGGAAAAAAAGGGAAGAAGGTAAGACAGTCTGTGTTGTGTTAAACCATCTACTCTTGTCTTTTTTGTGGTGGAATGCGCATCTGCAGAAACAAGGGACGTGATTTTGCCAAGTCAGAACCCTCCTAGAAAGATGCCTGAATTAAGAGACTGCTTAGTCCTGAGATGGAAATGGATGGATGGAGGAGAGGTTCAGGCTAACCATTCCCTAGAATCTCAATGGTTATATTTTATAGGTTAAACGTTTATATATTTCGTTTGGCAATACCTTGTTGATTAGGTATAAGCAAATAGAGGATTGAACTCAATTAGATTTCACTGTCTTGTCTATGGGCTCAGATGTGACATTTTACAGTAATTGGCCAGATGCTTCTGGGAAACTCTTAAGAAATATGAAAAGGAGAGTCATTCTTAGCTGTTTGTTTGTTTGCAGGATTTTGTAATCAAAGCCAAATACTTACCATAGCAGTCCCTAGCCCATAGTCTTTTGAAGAATGATAGCGGAAAACCACTAATCAATTAATATATTTGACTAATATTTGACTTTGTATTATTTTCCAATCTGATGTTATCCCTATAACATAACATCAAGGACCAGGACTACTGAATTGCTGGCTTCCCATTTTGAGCCATATATCACCGCCAGCTTTATGAGGGCAAGTTATACTAGGACAGGGGTGTCAAACTCATATCGTCATGGCGGTGTCATGTGATGTATTGTGACATTTATCCCCTTTGCTAAACCGGGCTTGGGTGTGGCCAGCGTGTGACACATTTGGGTCATGGGCTGCAAGTTTGACAGCCCTGCACTAGGGAGACAATACAAAAAATATATGAACAACTAACTCCTGGCAGTGCATGGTGATATTCCTCATTTATCATTTATCAGCCAAATCCAGAAAGCCCTTACTGGCATTGTACAACATCTGCCCAACAACTTTAACATTGATTCCCAGTGGAAAGCCAAATGGATCACTGAATGCCCAGACATAGGGAGATATATAAATGACCCCGCAAAAATGGTGCCAGGATTTGAACTATGGACAATTCTGAATAGGATTTGCACTTCAAACTGTGTCTAGCGGGACTCTGTGTAAATGGAGTATAGCATCATTCCAACAGTGTGACTGCAAGGTCCCACATCAAACTGTAGATCACATTGTGAAGGCATATACTGGTCCATTGTCTGATATTTTTTCATATATAACACGCTCTGCTTCAATGGTTAGATGGCCTAGACCCATGATGGAGAACCTATGGCCCTTTGGAACGAGCTCCCCGTGGAGATTCGGACCCTCTCCACCCTTCAGGCCTTCCGGACGGCCATGAAGACCTGGCTGTCCCAGCAAGCCTGGGGTTGAGTTCCCCCCCACTACTCGAATTTGCTGTGTCTGTTGTGCTTTTAAGTTGTTCGTATTGTCTGATTGTTTCTGTCTTACTTTTTGTAATTTTCCCTCCCTTGGCTTTTGTTCAGCCGCCCTGAGTCCCTTCGGGGAATAGGGCGGCCTACAAATTGAATAAACTCCAACTCCACGTGCCAGAAGTGGCACGCAGCACCCTTTTTGTGGGCCCGCAAGCCATCGGTCCAGTTCAGCTCCGTCGTGCATGCACGCACCTCTCTCACTGGCCAGCTGGTCTGGGTCTCTGCTGCGCATACATGGGGCATGTGCAGGGGATGCATGTGCTGCAGGGGGCAGGCGGGGGGCCATGCACATATTGCATTTTGGGGGTTTGGGTGCGTGCTTTGGGCACTTGGTCCGAAAAAGGTTAACCATCACTGGTCTAGACATTGGTATTTGGACATAGATCTTTTAAACATTTATATTTTATTGCATTTTGCTAATCTAGATGAAATGCTAATATATAACTTTAGTCCATGTATGATATGTTGTACGCTAAATAAATAAATAATTGAATAATTGAATAATTCAATTGAATACAATTGAACTAATATAAATCGATGTGCTATGCAGAAAAAGTCAGCCATGGCTATTTTAGAATGGCTTACTGCATTCCAGATAAACAACATGCTGGACAAATAGCACCATTGATGTCCTCTTCTCATTGTTGTGGCTTATTTAGAATTTCTAAATAAAATATATATTTTAATAGCAATAGCACTTAAACATATATATCACTTCACAGTGCTTTACAGCCCTCTTTAAGCAGTTTACAGAGTTACCCTATTGCCCCCAACAATCTAGTTCCTCCTTTTACCAACCTCAGAAGAATGGAAGGCTGAGTCAACATTGGGGCCACTCAGAATTGAACTCCTGGAATGAGCAGTCAGTTAGCCCTGCAGTACTGCATTCTAATCACTGCGTCACCCCGGCTCTTTTAAGGCTAATTGTTATAAGTTCTTTCTCATATTTTGGACCCAATGTCTGGAGGGAAAAAAGATTGAAATCACTATTCCTTTGTGGTTTGTAGACAATGTACTAATTGCAAAAGGGAAATTGGTGATCATATGTCCCTTGGATTCTTGAAAAAAGAAAAGCTGAAAATCTTTGCATAAGAACATTGGGGGAAGGGGGTATAATCATAAACGGTAGAAAGAACTGAAATATTAAGTTCAATGCCTCTGCTGCAATGTTTAATACAAGCGTTTTGAAAGCATTTGTTTGCCCCTCAAAATAAAACCCAAGTAGGTTTAATCTTATATGTAGAGAGATACTATTTAGAGGAGCCTGCATTCTTTTTCATTCCCGTGTTGTATGCTTATTTTTCTATAATTGTAAGTTATAAAAATAACCACAGAAAATGGCTTAAAAGGTTTTGCCTTTGCTATTATTTTTATTGTTCTTGGCTTTTAATGAAAAAACATGAATAATTAAAATTAAAGAGAATTAGGGAACAAAAAAAAGCAAAAACAAAGGGGAACAAATATAAACATTTATTCAATAGGTAAAATTCGAATTGCACTTTTTGTAATTGAAAGACCTTTTCATGCTATTAGTCTTTCAGTTAGAGCTTTTTTTCCAAACTTGCAAATAATAAGTTATCCTCCTGAAAGTAATCATTAATTTTCCAATACTTTGCAACATTGAATTAATTTATTTTATAGTTTTATGATTAATTTGTTTTATAGTTTATATGCCTGGAATAAATGAATGATAAACTATGCTAGAAGTGATTACAGGCAGTCCTTGACTTACAATAGTTCACTTAGTGACCATTTGAAGTTACAACGGCACTGAAAAAAGTCACTTATTACCATTTTTCACACTGATGACTGGCAGCAGCTCCATGATCACATGATTTACATTTTGATGCTTGACAACTGGTTCATATTTGTGACATTTGCAGTATCCTGGGGTCATGTGATCACCTTTTGCAACCTTCTGACAAGGAAAGACAATAGGGAAACCAGATTTTATTTAACACCGATTTTACTAGTTTAGTGATTCACTTAACAAATGTGCATGAAGAGTCATAAAATGGGGCCAAAATCACTTAACAAAATTATCACTTAATAATATAAATTTTGGGATCAATTGTGGTCGTAGGTGAAGGACTACCTACACCACATTGTTATGTAATTTTGCCAAAAAAAATAAATACAAATTGGCCAAAGTGAGTAACTAAGGAGAAAGTTTTCTAGCAATCGTAATACCATATTTTTCAGAGTATAAGACGCACCCTTTTCCCCTAAAAAAGGAGGGTGAAAATCTGGGTGCGTCCTATACACTGAATACAGCATTTTTGGCCTACTGAAACCCCGCCCCCTTTGCAAAAATGGATGTGCAGAGGGTTTGGGAGGCTTGCAAAGTGCTCCTGAGGGCTGGGGAGGGCAAAAGAAATAGCAAAAAATGGGCCATTTTTGCCCCCCCCAGGAGAACTTTACAAGTCTCCCAAAGCCTCTACATGCCCTTTTTATTTGCAAAAGAATGTGCCATTTTTTGCTCATTTTTGGCCCTCCAAGGCCCCAGGAGCACTCTACAAGCCTCCCAAAGCCCCGCATGACTTTTTTTTGCAAAACACGGCCCATTTTTGCAGAAAATGGGACATTTTCTGCTCATTTTTCTGCTCATTCCCACCCCCCAGTCCCCAGGAGCACTATATGAGCCTCCCAAAGCTCTGCATGCCCCCCCTTTTTTTGCAAAAAAACAGGCCTGCAGAGGGTTTGGGAGGCCTGTAGAGTGCAAACCTTTTTTAAAAATTTACCTCTTCAAAATCATGGTGCATCTTATAGTCTGAAAAATATGGTAATTATCAATTTAATTATAGCCCTTCAACATCTTCTACATCGGGGTCCCCAGCCCCGGACCTCAGCCAACTGGGAACTGGCCCACACAAGCCCGTAAAGCTCCATTTGTGCATCCATACGAAACCTTCCCCCTTTCCCCCCTCTCCTAGCCCTTGCCACCACCACTGCTGCCAGTCCATGGAGCCTGGAAAGGTTGAGGGCCATTATTCTATATGTTTTCCTCTTCAGTTCTTTTAAGTCAGCCTTGGTTCTTTCCAAATATATGGAAATGCAAGTTTCTCGGAAAGATTTAGTGACTTGCTCTTGCGGTCTCCTTCATGGAATGAGAGAGAGAGTGATTGGAGCAAAGACACCCAGCTGGCTGTAATGCTCAAGGCAGAACTAGAATTCCTGTTTTCACAGTTTCTAGCCAATGCCTTTAATCACATCAGCAAACTGGATTTCAAGATTTGATTTGCATTAGGTAGTCTTAGAATGTTTTCATGTCATCTATAAATTATGTTCATGATAAAATTTTGATGAGTAACTAAAATAGGTTTGAAGAGAATTTTGTGCTCTTGAGAATTCCAAGCTTCTTTTTCTCCTGTTGCTGGATGCATATTAATATTTTACCTTGTTATGCCTTTAGTTCTTTATTTCCTTGTCTATACTTAAGTATAATTAATGGCTTCTGTTGGACAGTAAATAAAGATTAACTAGCTCAACACATTTTTCTATAGCCAATTACTGTAAAGGCAAAGGAAACCTGATGGTAAAAATGTTAATAACCTGAGGAAATTGCCTTATACATTTGAGGTTACTGGCTAGCAATTTTCCTTGCATTCAGGGCCTTTGGGAGTTTATTATTTACTTGAGCAGTAGCCAAAAATAAAACAGATTTATGAATGAAACTAATTAGCTTTGGTAAATGCTAATTATGTTTTAATGGCTTTTTAATGCAAACTAAACCAATGGACACAGTACAGGTTAGTCTTCAACTTACAACAGTTCATTTAGCAGCCATTCAAACTGCAGTGAAAAAAGTGACTTATGTTGCAGCATCCCAATGGTTACATGTTCAAAATTCAAATGACTGGCAACGAATTCATATTTATGACAGTTGCAGTGTCCCAGCCTCATTTGATCACCTTTTGCAAGCTTCTGACAAGCAAAGTCAATGGGGAAGCCAAATCCACTTAACATGAGTGACAAACTTAACAATCGTGGTGGTTCATTTAACAACCATGACAGGAAAGTTCATAAAATAGGGCAAAATTCACTTAACTGTCTCTGATTTGAGAAGAAAAACTGCTCAGAGAGAACAATGGGGAAGAAATTGGCAAGTAGTGAAAAGGATAAGACTTGTCTTTTTGCTTTTTTCATTGCTCCCTGAAATCTCATATTAGGAAGAAATAAAAGCAAAGGTTCTCATCTTTCCCTTCCATCTTCCAATCTAGCACTGAAAAGATGTTCAAGAAGACCAGTACATCAATACTTTCCCAATCTAAAGTATTGTTTAGGGTGCTTCTATAAACAATGAGAATACAAAAGGCCAAGGCAGACTTTTTTTAAAAAAACTAGCTGATAACCTGGTGTTGCCCGGTTATTTATTTATAATAATTTAGACATTTGTCCTCAAACATAATCCTGGACCAAACGTAATTTCTAATGTTGGATTTTCCCCCTTACCAGAGGGAACCCCCTTGTGGAGTACTGTGAAGCCGTTACCATGGCAACTCCATTGCGCTGTACAGTAGAAGCCATTTATGGCAGTATGGTAGAAGCCATTTTAAGGCACAACAGGGTGTATCTTAACAGAACACCAACCTCCCCCAAGAGGTGTTAGTGGTGTCTTACCCCCACAATTTTTGTTTCCAGAGAGTAAGTCATCTATGTACCAAGTTTGGTTGAAGTTGCACGAGGCATTCCAGAGTTAGAGCCGAGGTGGCGCAGTGGCTAAATGCAGCACTGCAGGCTATTTCAGCTGAGTGCAGTTCTGCAGTTCGGCTGTTCAAATCTCACCGGCTCAGGGTTGACTCAGCCTTCCATCCTTCCGAGGTGGGTAAAATGAGGACCCGGATTGTTGTTGGGGGCAATATGCTGACTCTGTAAACCACTTAGAGAGGGCTGAAAGCCCTATGTAGCGGTATGTAAGTCTAACTGCTATTGCTATTGCTATTCTGGAACATACACACACACACACACACACACACACACACACACAGAGCCATTTTTATATATATAAAAGAATAGATAGATTACATCTTTCTCTTTCTGTGTTTGATTGGAAGAATATGTTTTCTTTTCCAAAAGAAAAAAAAGTAATAAGGACACCATTTCAACTTTCTTCTGTATGCTTTTTTGCAGCCAGTAATGAATATTTTGCCAGCATATCCTTCAATTTTTAAAAATATATTGCCTTCTAAAATGGATTCATCTAATAAGTGCAGCATGAGGAAAATGGTACTCAGGCTATAGAAACAATAATGTACTGCTCTATCTAACCACAACCGCGGAAGTAACTGATAAGACTGCAGTGGAGAAAAAAGGCAATAGAATGGAAGTGAACGGCCATTTATAATCTTCCAGAAAACACTCATTAACTATTAAGTGGGCTTACCCTAAGGAAAAGTTACAGAGAATATATTTAAGCATTAAAGACAAAGAACAGTTACAACTCCAAAGAACAGCCAATTTGCCACTTCCTAAGAGATGCTAAACCAAAATGGGATTTTTTTTAGTACAAAGGAAATGTTTTAATCACAAACTTCATATTTGTTCATAATATTACTTTTACCTCTGGACAGATAAAAGTGGTTCTGAAGCCACAGTAAAGGCTTTCATTCTCTCCTCCCCAACTTTTCACGTATTACTTATGGCTTCAAGTTGAAAGTCAAGCCCCAAAGCTCACATTGATAGAGCAGGAAACTGTCAAAGTAAGCAAGCTCGTTATTGGCAATGTATCTCTCTGATTTGTGCAAGGGTGGGCTGCAACCGGTTTAAAAACCGATTCGGTGATTGCGCACTTGGCGTACGTATGCCACTTTGCGCCTAGTATTCAAAATACAGCAATTTGAAGCTCAGCTGCTTACCTTCTAATCAGATGAGCCAGAAAGAAGGACATGCAGGACAGGATAGGGCGGGGACAGGTGGGTGGAACCAGCTGATAATCCGAACCGGTCCGAACTGGCAGCAGCCCACCACTGGATTTGGGGCAATTGAAATGAGTAGTTTTGTGAGGCCATGGATAGCTTCTTATTTGCCATGAAAAATCTAAAAATTCATTAGCGGCAGATTTTTCATCCTCATTTAATTAAATAGGCACCAATTTCCTTCTGTATTTCTTAACATAGAAACATCAAATTCAGCACCTCCTCAGAGTCATCTACTGTCTTGTTATTAAATAATCTTAAATATGAAATTGTACACAAACTACCTTAAGTGATACTAGAAAATATCGCTACAATTTATTGGGACATCAGTTTCTTTAGCTTCTGGACTTCAAAGGCTGTATCCTAATAGCAGAAGAAGTGTTGGTTAACTGATTTTTTTTTCAATCCAGTTTTCCAGTTTAGCACGAATCACTGAAACTTTAGCTGGCTACATTGGTTGGGTTAAATTTGTAAGAGTAAAGTATGGTTGGCTAGTTATGATTCATCATACCATGTAAGCATGTTTTTCAGATATTAGATCTTTAATTTAAAAAAAACACCGAGATAGTGATCCCTTAAAATGTTTAAGATTTCAATGGCTGGGCTATGACTAATTTAAAGCATGAATGCCCTTGATGAAAACCACCATCATAACAAAGCTTACTGTACATACTTGTGGATAAACCAAGGATGTTAGGTGCCAAAAATTAGATTTGGCTAATCCACAGATGGGTTTGTCTGCATGGATGTACAGTAGATTTTTCCCTCAGCTTTTTAAAAAGTATTTGCAAACTTTGTAACCAAATACCATAAAAATGTGCCATGCACAGATAAACCAATTGCAAATATTAAAACACGTCAAAAAAATTCCAAGGGTTGGCTTCCCTGTGGATGGGTGAGTTTATACAATACTTTTTGAAAGTGGCAGAGCTATTTAGAGGATGGCGTCATGATATCGCAACTGAGACTTAATAAAGGTTATGTGTAGATAGCTCCCGTGAACCATATCAGGTTTTTTTCTGACTTTAGGAATTGGTACGGTTATAGGTATGTACTAAATAAAATAATAATAATAATCTTCTAAAAAGCTGCAGTCTCCTTAGGAGTCTTTGGAGAAATCAGGAACGATCTTCTGCAGCAATTGTGTGTGGTTTTTTCATCTCCTATCTGGCTGTAGCCCTGTTAAGTCCAAATTGCATTTGTAAAAGTTTGTGTTTTCAATACTACTAGTTTATACTACATTTATACTACAGTATGTAACATGACCAGAAGAACCCCGACGTGTGAACTTTAGTGAGTAATCTACACAAACTGAACATTTGGAATGAGACCTTTTGAGCTTTCTCTGATGCAAAGTTTTGTTTGTATTTCCAACCCTGCTGAAGCCATGGGCCAAATAATGCTGGAGCCACATATACTATATTCACTGTAATGTAATTTGAATCCCCATCTTATGGATACAAATTATGTTGTCACATTATTGAAATGCCAAGCAACAAT
This sequence comes from Thamnophis sirtalis, assembly GCF_051295495.1. Classification (NCBI taxonomy): domain Eukaryota; kingdom Metazoa; phylum Chordata; class Lepidosauria; order Squamata; family Natricidae; genus Thamnophis; species Thamnophis sirtalis. Next base: position 21,763,871 of record NW_028261391.1, read on the forward strand.
GAACTGCAGGTTTATCTGCCATGTAGAAGACCATAACCAGGACTTCCTTTGCTCCTGTTTAAGTAAGTCGAATCAAAATATTATTAACTAGGTTGGTTGTGAAACTCATCCTATTCAAAGAAGCCTCAAACTATTTTTTGGAATTCTGAGTGAAATAATTATTTTTCTTCTCATTAATGCTAGTTTTTCAAATATTTGTAAGTTTATATTTGCCTTTTCGGTAATACTAATGTTTAACATGCTGAAAGATAGAAGAAAGAATCAAAGTCCAAACACATACTACTTGCAGATGCTTAGACATAAAAGCCCAGCTAAGAGAGAACAATTTAAAGTGAAGAATTGGTAAGGAGAGAAAGCACTAAGTACTGTTATTTTCTCCGTACAGTTGCAATGTTCCTAAATGCTAAGCATTTCAAGCAGCAGTTAAGCACTTAGTAAAAACCAATTTTGTTATTACTGTGTAGCAAAATCAATTCCATGTATTAATGGCAAAAGTTCACAATTAAACAAGCCAATTGAGGGGCCCTATAACTACACTAGCTGCAATGTTCTTTATCTTCCTCCACCAATTTTTAAGTGTTCTGAAACTAGAGCTCCCACTTACCTGAATATCTAGATAAGAAGTTTCCTCTGTAATTCTGATACTTCTAATAAGTCATCTTCAAAATACATTGGATTAATATTCAGATTATGGTATGATATGAGTTTTTGCTATTGCTTTAAACATAACTATTAATCCTCTCTTGTGATGCTATCAACAGCTTGGTCTTCAGCAACAGGTGGTTTCTACAGATGTTTAGCCAATGCTCCATACCTTTACTTGAAAGTAAGTCATATCGAGATAACTAAATGAGGTGGCCCTTAAACTAATGTGCAGTTATAAATCCAACCAATGTAAATGGGATTGTTTAGAAGAGAATTCTTATAGTGAAACTACTTGGAACTGTGGTTTATGCTGTGGTTTCTCTTTATTACATACACTCTCTCCCCTATTACGGGCCGTCAACACCACCAAGATCTCCTATTTTGCATGACATTATCCAGAGTTAAGGTTACCATTTCCAGCATTATAAAAAGTGCCTAATGCTAGGAAATACCATCACTGCCATTCCAAGTGACCATCATAAGCCTGATGAATCAGGTATAGATCAGAAAAGGGGGGGGGGGGAAGCAAATGGTTTATTAACCAAGGTGACTTCTCAAATCTTAATCCTTTTCAATAATTTAGTGCACACCAAATAGTCAAAGTACTTCTCAAATGTTCTCTCAGCAATGGTTGCAATTGCGCAGTAGTCCATATTTCCCTTTGGTGGCCAAGGAGAAAATAATGACAGCTGAGATATCCTCATGAGCTGGAGATGGGTGACTGCCAAACACTAATTCTATGAAGGTGTCATAGAACCTTCATACAGAACCAAGGTGAATTTGTTTAAAAAGTAAACGAACATTTGAGCCAATCAGAAATCTTTCACTCTCTTTTATAGCAAAGAAACAACTTTGGGAGTTCAGAGAGAAATGTTAGAGGAGATACTTAAGCATAGTAATGAGATGGAAAGGGGGGGGAGGTGCTATACACAGAGATATTAAGTTGCACAAAATATTTAAAAGGTGACGTATATATTCTGCAACCTATCTGTAATATCAGTATAAAAAGTGCTGTGGCCAAAAAGGCAACTAAATGAATAAAAACTGATCTATGGCTCTCCCTCAAATAAAACTTGCATTCTTATTGTTCTACAGTGTTAGATTAGGATGGCTTAGTATATAATTGTCTATGCGGATTCTCAGTCATCCAGGTCATGGCTGTCCCAAAGATGCTTTTTTAAAGAGGCAACTGGACTTTCTGGTTTTTCTTTGAAGACATTTCTTCAAAGCTTCAGAAGCTTCTTGGATGAGAAGCGAAACATCTTCAAAGAAAAACTAGAAAGTTCAGTTGTCTCTTGAAAAAACACCTTAGGAATTAATGTATCATTGGTAATCAGTGGTCATGAATATTTGAACACTATAAAATGAACTTTTAATAATGCTCATCTACCAAAAAAAAAGACAAATGAGGTTTTTTTTGTTATTTAAAAAAGCTTTTTAATGACTTCCCAGTCATTGCACTCTCCAAAGTCCCCAGATCTTTCTGAACTTAATAATGTCAAAGTGTTTAAAAAAGAAAAAGTGTAACCACCAAAAAAGATCGTGTGTCTTTCTCCTCATGCTCTCATCTCACATCCAGCAATGTTGATGGTTTTGGCATAAGCAAATTTCTCCCTGTTACTTGTTGATGGGCATAAGCAAAATTCAGGAAAAGAGAAATTTAAACCAGCTGGATTTACCCCAAGTAAAAGAATCACTCTCTTCCCTTCCTGGAATTTTATTTTGCATTAGGAAGGTACAGAGCACATCCACACCATACAGGGAAGGAGTATATAAAAAAAGCAAACCAATCTAGCTCGTACTTTTGAATGTCTCCAATTTGAACGATATGTCACATATTTAGACTGGCACTTAAATGATGCCTGTACTACCATCAGGCACCTCAAATGTGAAAAGGCTGGCGGTGTTTCACAGGCAGAGGCAGAATCCGACTTTGCTACAAAGGAGCTTATCTCAAGAGTGCAACTTCGCAAAAATAAAAAAAAGGGGGGTGAGAGGACCCAGGAAGACCCTGCAGTCCTCCTCCCTTTTCCTTCTTTGCTATTTCCACCGCCCCTCCCTAAATTATCTCCCCACAGAAAGAGGGGCTTCGGCGGCAGATCTTTGGCCACGCCGAGGGCGCGGTCCCTTCGATTTTGGCGGCAACCCACCAGCTGCGAGACGCTGGGAAAAGGCGGGGGAAAGGTCTTCAGCTGCCTCTGGCCGAGCGATCCGGCTCCGCGGGGCCTCTGCTCGTCCCGGCGGCCAGGCTGGTGACGGGCAGAACCAGAGGTTGATGGAGCCGCATGGATTCCTCGTAAGTGGGCAAATATTTCACCTCTTCGTAGCTGGGCAGCTGCAAAAAGACGGGCGAGACGACGTGCAGAAGAGGGGGCGGCAGGGACGCCTCCCGGCCGCGGCTGTCCAGTAGCGAGTCCTGCGAGGTGGCGGCCGTCCCATTCAGCGGGGTGACGCGGGAAAGCGAGTCCCGCTCTTCCGCGTCGTCATCGTCGTAATCCGCCTCCTCCTCTTCCTCGTCTTCCTCCTCCTCGCCTCGTTGTCCCGGGCGCCGGCGTCGCCTCCCGTGCCTGCGGGGGCTGGGGCAGATGATCCGCTGCAAGAAATACCCGATGGCGAAAAGCACCAGCAAGATGAGCAGCCCGGAGAGCTTCCGCACGAACCAACCCACGTTGTCCAGGAACGTGTGGAAAGGCAGCTTGCAGCACTTGGTCTCCGCGTAGGTGGCGTTGCCGTAGCTGCAGCAGCTCTCCTGCGCGGCGCATTTCTGCGCGCCGCAGCTGCCTTGGCAAGGCTGCCACAGCAAAACGGCGCCCAGCGCCAGCAGCCCCGGGGGGAGGCCGCCGCCCGTCATCTTCCCCCCTCCTCAGGGAAGAGGAGGAGGAGGAGGGCTGCTGCGCTCGCTCCGGTCCGCCACCATTGCCCGCCGCTTCCGCGCTCGCTTCCCCTCCGGCTTCTTTGCAAACTCGCTTTTCCCGGGCGCGCAACTCCCAAGCCCAGGAAGGAACAGCGGAGGGTGGGGTGCCTTGGCAGCTGCAAAAGGAAGCCCCCCCTCCGCCCGCGCCTCGCCTTCAGGCGGGATTCACTCCCTCAGCCGAAATCTCGGACGCGGCGAGGCTGAGCGGGTCTTGCCGGCGAAGGCGGGAAACGCGGACATGTTGCACGCGGGTGGTGCCCGCGCAGCCGGGCAAGGGGTTAACGGCGCCGATCCGCTCGGCCTTTGCAGCGCTTTAATCTTTATTAATACAGCTGTCGTTTTCCCCTCTCGTCAACGCTGGCTTTCCCTTTCGCTCGGCTGGCGTGCCTCTGCTTAAGTGATTGGATTTCCCTCTGAGCGTTATTTAAATTTACTTGCTCCCGAAGCTTTCCATATTTCTGATTAAATATTGATGATCGTCATTTGGCTGATGTTAATAGGCTTAATGCAACTCCTTTTCCATTAGAAAGGTTGTGTCCTCCCCCCCCCCCGCCCCCTTTCTTTTCTTTGCTGGAGAATGTGAAGGAGCCAGCAGAATATCCACTATGGAGAAACAAAGCCAAGGCCAGAAAGAGATTCGGTGAACAAAGTTTGGAAATCCAACAGATGGGGGGGGGGGGGAGGAAGACAGCTTTTCTCAACCTCATATCTCCAGATCTAGGCTCAGATGTTGAGTTAGGGAGCTGGTTGGAGATAACAAGAATAGGTGAGCTTCTCCCAACAGGGCAACCTGAACAAAGTTAACCGAATCACAGTTCATGGAATTGCCTGGATTTGCAGGAAATGCTGAGCCACCAACTAGTTCGGCGTCACATTTCCACTTGCCATAACTGAATTCACTAGGGTTCATACAGCATCAAAAACTCTGAAGTGTTTCTGGGTTAACACTAGCAGTGGGATTCACTTATCTTCCCTACAGGTTTGCAAATATGAGCACATGTGCACTGCCTTCTGCGCATGCGCAGTGTTGCACATTATGTGGGGGCGGGTGGGCAGAGCCTCCTGCTGCTACTGGTCCGCCCAAACTGAAGAGAACAGGCTGAATACCACCTCTTTTTAATACACTTAACAAATCTGGTGATCCCTGAAAATTGTGGCTGATTGATCAACATGGAGTTAAAGAAACCACATTTTGAGGGGTCCTTGGTGCTCTCTGAGCTTGGTTGATTTCTTGCCGACATTAGATTACTCAAACTTGGTAACATGATGATATTACATAGTTTGGGTAATGAAATGTTTGCAATAGAACAACCAATCTCAAGAGACCACCAAGAATTCTTCACTTCAACCCTGAGCTACAAATACTCTCCACTCAGCACATTTTACTGTGCAAACTTGCTAGAAAAAGACTGGGAGACTCTTGCAAACTTATTGGAAGAAGATTGGGAAAGAGTAAGGAGGTAATAGTAATGAAAGCAATTTAACAAATTTTAAGCATTATTTCTAGTTACAACTTGGAGTCTAAAGCTTCTACAGACCCCAGGATAGGGAAAACTCTTCTAGGCTCAACATATTAACGTATTTTATTAGGATAAAGTCTTATTTAGAGAAGTAATATAATTTGATGGAAATCGGGAAAAAAGGAGGGCATTGCATGGTTTGCAATAGGGTAGGGCTCATGAAGGTGATTAAAACTGGAGAAGGGTTTATTTTTCCCCTTACAATAATGGCCCATCTTTTCAAGTGAAAATCGATCTCCAGGAAGTTACAAATTAAAAGTCTGATTTAAAGTTTGAGCATAGAAAGGGGGTCTGAAAAAAGGCAACAACATAGGACAAACAAATTCCAAATTTTTGCTTTCCTGTGTTAACTTGCTTAGGCCTTCCAGTTATTTCTTAGCAAAACAGATGATGGTAAAACAATAATAAATGCACCTCATTCTAAAATATTTGATTTTCTGCCTTATTTTCTACCTGAATTTCCTTCTCTTGCAAAGTACTAATTTAAAAGGCACTTATGGCCAAAACGGATGTAAAGTAATATTTTTAAGAAAAATCAGTCCTCTTTGCCAGTTGCTTGTTGCATCACAGGCAAGAGTGAAATTGAAATAACCCCAAATGTATGGCAGTTCCAAAAGACTGAACAGAAATACGATAGTGTTATTTTAAAGAAAGCTTTTCTTTAATCAATGCACAAACCCAGTTACTAGCAGTGGAGACAAGCAAGTTGTCTTGTAGGCCATTGAGATGAGCTCCTATTCGCTTACTTCTGGAACCTGTTTGCAAAACTCTCCCTGTTAGTCCCATTTATTCAGTCAATTATTCTATCAATTTTCTGGGCCTTATCCACACACTGGTCCTTCCTCAGCACAGGGAAATCTTGCTAATTACCTTGAGGATAAATCTCCATAATAGGCTCTTCCTCTCAGTGCCAGTGATAATTTTCCATTGAAAACGCAATGCATTTTCATATGCAAACATTCTGATCCACAAGGAAGAACCTGATGGAAGTTGGTCATTCACATAGCTCCATTTGGCATACTGCAGGATTGTTTCCGTCCATCTGGCCACAGAGCTCTCTACTTCCAGGCCAATTCTGCTTTGGCTCCCGGAGGGAACAGAAAGTCTAGCAACCAAGCCATATTTTCTTTCTTTTGAGGCTCTAGTGGGAATAGTATGTTCTGGAAAGTCTTCCAGTAGGTTGCTATTCCTACCTGTAACCTTCACTACTTGGCATTTCTCTTCTTTCCTCTTGGCACCCTTTCTGCACCAAAGGAAGAAAATGGCAAGTTGAAAGAAAAAGAGGCAGGGTCCTTTTCTTCTTTATAGCTACACTTTCTTCCAAGCTCTCATTAAAGCCATTTCAATGGCTTTGAGGGCACCAAACCTGTTGATCTGTTTTGGAAGCATCGCAAGGGTGAGTAGGCAGTGGTTTCTTAAAATGACAATGGAAAACACATTGTTGGGCTTCGGGGAATAAAAGATCTCAGAAATCTAGAAAATACATTTTGAGATTATCTTGAACTTTCAGGTTATAATTCATTTATATTTGCCATCTGCCATATTGAAAGAAACAAGGGATATTGTATTCCAAAACATCTGGGAACTGCCAGGTTGCCTACATCTGTACAGAAAATGGTTGCTAATGTCTATGTAATATGCTCAGTTAAAATATACAATTTGGTTCAGAAGCTTCATTGTAAACTGGGAGTTACCAACAGCATATTCTACGTCTGGTGGCGAACCTATGGCATGTGTCCCACAGGTGGCATGCAGAGCCCTCTCTGCGGGCACACAGGCCATCATCCCAACTCAGTTCCACCATGCATGTATGCATGCATGCACCTCCTGCTGTCCAACTGGTTTTTGGGTCTGCCACAGGGGCGGTGGGAGTGGGGGGGGAACGCACACTTGCGCGGGGTCATGTGCACATGCACGGGGGAGAGTACATTGCATTACAGCATGCAACAGCAAAAAGGTTAGTCATCACTGATATAGATTGATACATAGAAGAATATATTGAAGTTGGAAGATAAAAATCTGTATATGTAATTGTATTAGTTCTGTGAGCACTAAAAAATATGTTAACCCAGTCATTACCCTGTCCACAAAAAATGTTGGTTGTTAAAGAAAAAGTGCAAATAAAACATATACAAAAAAGAAAAGAAACTTAATACGTTATGTGAAATATGTGTATTGACATTTTATTTTTGCATTGAAAGGTCAAAATCCAATACAGTTGGATTTATTCCCCTTATTTTCAATATCTCCATGGCTCTAGGTCTGTCTACTTTGCGATGGCTATGGGAAAATTCAGAATGATTTAAAAAATACTACTAGTACCAGTAAAACCATATCATGAAAAACACAAAGATTCAAAATAAGATAATAAACTACAAAGGTAAACACTTATGTCAACCATTTCATTATAACCACCTGGTAACTATTACTAAGCATAAATTACAAAAAATCAATTGGTTTTGATTTATTTATATTTTGAAGAGTTGCTCTTTTCCCAGATCCAATGCAACACTTGACTTCATTGTTCAGAGAAATAAGGATAATACCTATAGACAGAAACTGAAATGTTCTAAACATCATCTAGCTTGCGTCACAATGTCAGTAACAATTTTCTTGGTGAAATACCTTCTTGGGCAGCCAACAAAAATACATATATTTTTATAAGGCATTAGCAATAAACATTCATTCTTTTTAAAAGAATGAATGCAAGATGCAAGCTTATGAGTGTTCCTTCAATAGACCTTGAAGTTATTCTAAAATGATCTGGTGTTGAAATTTGTGCTAGACCTACAGGTCCAATGCCTCCTTTAACTCTGTCAAAACAATTCACAATGCCAAAGGGCTGGTTTTGGCATAACTGTCTCCAGCATTATAGACTCTGTTGAACTTCCAAAAAGTTTTACGGATTATTTGGGACTCTTGCTTTAGGTAACAAAAAATTTCTACTTTCAGAAATAGGATCGGTAACTCACCTTTTTCTGTGGAATAGACATGATGCCTGGCCCAAAGTTAGTCATGTTATCTATTTGGACATCTACAGGCAATAATTAAAGACACAGATCTACACAGAATCCTGCCTCAATTACAGGTTGGCACCAGAGGTGGGTTACTCCCAATTCAGCCCATATCGGGCGAACCGGTAGGGGCAGTGGTGGGAGGCTCCGCCTACCTGCCCGGATGCTTCTGAACATGTGCAGAAGCATCACGCGCATACAAGTGAACTGGTAGTAAAAATGGAAACCCACCACTGGATGGCACATAGTGTACACATGCACAGTAACATGATTGCTTGATTCTCTGCCATTAATGTCCCAAAGGTGCTTTTTAGGAGGAAAAGGAAAGAGGAAAATTGCAGACTAAAGGAACCAGGAGCACTCCTCAGGTGACCCTGAAGACGCAGATTAATCTCCAAGTGCTTCAACCTAAAAGGATGCAGATTACCAGCTGTATGCAAGGAATATAAATCCTTCCATTCCCCACTGTCCTGTCAGAGCTAAAGAATCTTCTTGGATCAGAAGCGAAACATCTTCAAAAGAAAAAAAACAAGAAAATCCAGTTGCCTCCTGAAAAAGCACCTTTGGGGCAACCATGACCTGATGACTGAGTGTCTCTACAGACTCTGCCATTAATGATAGTAAGAACTAGCACAAACCTATTGTTGATCAGCTGACCAGTGAAAAAGGTAGGTAGGATTTCTTACATATACCAGGGCTGCGTTGTTTGGTGTTGAAAACTGTATATTATTGCCCATGGATTAGATAAATTTTGTGAAAACCATAAACTAATGCCAAGGAAAATTAGGGTAGATAGCTTCAAAAGCTAAGCACAGAAAAACAGAAAAAGGGCTCTTTTAGAGGTAGCCTGCTACTAAGTATGAAGTAGCAACTCACAGATTCGCTTACAAGTTGCCATCTCTTAGACACATGTTACCTACGTCAAAATCTACAGTGATGACTGGGTTCCCCCAATGTGTTAAACCAAAATCAAATCATCAACTCTTTTCTATCTGTTGATTTTTAAATTTATACTTGAAAATTTTCCTGCCATTAATCTTTTAAACCTCAAGGTCTACCTGTCTCCTTATGTACACATTTTCTTTCGCTCCCCTACAAATGGACTCACCATCAGCTGCAAGAAGAAACGAAGAAACTTCTTCTGTTTAGACTTCCTTCATTCCTTTATCTTTGGTTGTGTTATGTCCTCCTTTTGAACTAAGACAGTCAGTTAAAATAGTCTACTCAAATCCTTTCGTAGGCAGGTATTTTGCTTTTGAGAGCTAGTTTGATGCAGTGGTTAAGGAATCAGGCTAGAAACCGAAAGACATTGACTTCTAATCCTGCCTTGGACATGAAGCTAGCTGGCTGACCTTGGGCCAATCACTCTCTCTCAACACAGGAAGAAGGGCTTTTCAACTTCAGTAAGCCAGCAAAGTATAGGGAAGCATATCTAACTGTGCAGAGAGGATCCAGCGACATAAATGAGTATATCCAGCCTGGTCTTTTAATCTTTCATATTTTCCAAACCTATTTTTATAGAACCAATCACCAAATTAATACAGAATAATTGATTGCATCATTAACACAATATAGCCGTGGTGGCAAACCTATGGTGTGCATGCCAGAGGTGGCACTCAGTGCCCTCTCTGTGGGCACGTGAGCCGTTGTCCCAGTTCAGCTGTGCTGCGCATGCGCGTGTGCCTCCTGCCAGCCGGCTGGTCTTTGGGTTTCTGCCACATATGTGCGGGGGCACGGGGTGTGCGGTGGGGGCACGGAGGCATGTGTGAGGGCGTGGTGCATGTATGGGTGCCTCATGCGCATTGCATTTTGGGAGTTGGGGGGTGCACTTTGGGCACTCGATCCAGAAAAGGTTAGCCATCACTGCAATACAGTGTACCCCCAAAATGATGGGTTAGCTGCATAAACTATTTATAGTTTGGGGATCGAATCCATCCTAGCAAAAGTTAGACAAGTATCTGAACCATACCAGAGTTGCTTACAGGCACAGAACCCATCTTGTAAGAAATACTTTGTTTAAGGATCTAATTAGACAAATAATAGGGAAGCAGGATATTAACCAAGTGGTCCACAGATTGCCATGGAACACATTCAACCAAAATAAATTAGTTTTAACAACTAATTAGTAATTAAGGGTACCATGAAATCTATTTGGGGTTCTATTGCTTAATAAGTGAGTTTTGTGATGACTTGAAAGTTTATTCATTGATATACAAAATATATATTTTAACAGTTCAGACTTCTATATGCAATGCAAATCCAATCAGAAAGCTGCAGACATAAATTAGTTTTAACAACTAATTACTAATTAAGGTTACCATGAAATCTCTTTGGGGTTCTGTTCTTTAATAAGTGATTTTATGATGATTTGAAAGTGTATTCATTGATAAACTTTAAGGCCTTGATGAGTGCTTTACGGGAATATATTTTAGAAGTTCAGACTTATATTGGCAATGCACAATAATCAATACTGAAAGCAAACTCAACAGAAATTGATTATTTTGAAGGATGAAAATAATTAGATATGGACCTTCAGACATTTTATGCTATGATTTGATAAATTTATGTATATTTGTATTATCTTAAATTGTACAATTTTCCGTTACTTTATTGCAGAACTCAAAGGAGGCCTATTAAAAAAAATGGCCAAAATATCTCTGGAATGATCCAGGAAATTCTAAGCATATTCAAATGTCAAGAAGCCAGTCTCCTGTTTATCATATGAAAGGATCTCGCTTATTGAATGTAGAAACTGACAATGACTTTATCATCCATGCATTTAAACACAGAATTCTGAAGGGTAATGTTCTACACTAATGCTTCTCAACCTTGGCAACTTTAAGATACATAGATTTAACTTGCAGAATTCTCCAGCCAGCATGCTTACATAATCAAAATTCATTAAAAAAAACTTTATAATTTTCAGATATATTTACTTAACATGTATAGCTTACAGCTGCCTGACTTACTTTTATATCTATGACTTCTTCCTTATACATGATATGCTGACAAAAAATTGTCTGATTACTTGTTAAAAAAAATTAGAATATGAACAGCTTTAGTTGTGGTGGAATAAACAAATACTAAAACCAAATATTTTTATGGTATAGGTTCTCAGAGATGTACACCTGCAATTTTTCAGCTTCATATATGTTGTATCCCATTTTAAAATTGAAATTAGTGTATAGGCCTCCTGTCCAATCCATTAAAATGATGAAATGAAATCATCAGGATGCTGGTTAAACAAAATATATTGGAAGGCCGAAATGAGTTTATGTTTAAGACATATAACAAGACATTTATTAGAAATATATAGAGCAAAAATGAGATGGAAAATTCATGACTTAGATTCTATGCAGATTTTACACATATTATGTTTGTTAAGTCAGACTTTATATTTAAATTTGAACCCTATAGTTTAATTTTAAATTTGAACCAGAGGTGGGTTGCTGCCAGTTCGGCCAGGTTTGGCTGAACCGGTAGTGGGATTCAGGCCTGGGTTGCAGAACTGGCGCGATCCAGGCCTGAGATGCCCCTGAACCGATTCCCTCACTGCTGCTTGGCCGCCGCCATTTTGGATTTTAGTGACTGTGCGTGCGCAGTTCACTGTAAATTGTTCTGCACATGTGCGCAGAACAATTTACATTGAACAGCACATTTGCATGTAGTGCAGCAAACCACCCCTGGTTTGAACCACATATCTTTTGAACACGAATCTCATTGAACTATGAACATCCTTTTTTCTCAAAGTCTATTCTGTTTGTTATATTCTGGTAGACCAATTCAAGGAAATGTTTTGAAGTGGCAGCAAACCTCAACATGAATATTAGTCTCAACAAAGTTGATTCATTGCCAGGAAGATTAAACTTTCCCTTCCCTGCTATGCAAAACAGAGGAAATTAATATGCTATTTTCTGTTAAGAGACTTGAAAGAGAGTCCTGGCCTGGGTCAGGCCTGGGTCACAGAACCGGCAGTGAACCAGGCCTGCCACGCCCCCGAACTGGTTCCCCTTGCCCCTGATGGGCTGCCGCCATTTTGGTTTCCAAAAAGACTAACATGCTGTTTGGCAAGGGTTAATGGATTATAATAAAAAATTATATAGAAATATGATTAGCAATAACAATAGCAATAACCAAAGCACTTAGACATATACCACTTCATAGTTCTTTACAGAACTCTCTAAGCAGTTTACAGAGTCAGCATATTGCTGCCAACAATCTGGGTCCTCATTTTATCCACCTTGGAAGGATTTCAACCTTGAGCCGGTGAGAATTAAGCTGCTGGCAGTCAGCAGAATTAGCCTGCAGTACTGCATTTTAAACACTGCAGCATTGCAGGCTAACTTGAGATTATCGTCATATATCAAAATGACCTCCATTTTTTGTTTTAAAGTCACAAGATGATTTTCAGTTTAAGACATACAGGCCGTTCTTGACTTATGACTGTAATGGACTTCAGTATTTCCATTATAAGTAATGAGTGCTGTAAGTCGAGGCACCCATATGAACAACTCAACATTTTTGGTGGTTGTTACTTAAAGAGCAGTGGTGGCGCAGTGGTTAGAATGCAGTACTGCAGGTTACTTCTGCTGACTGCCAGCAGTTCGATTCTCATTGGCTCAAGGTTGACTCAGCCTTCCACCCTTCTAAAGTTGGTAGAATTAGAACCCAGATTGTTGGTAGCAATAAACTACCAACTGACACTAAACTGCTTAGAGAGGGCAGTAAAAGCAATGTGAAGTGGTATATAATCCTAAATGCTATTGCTATTGCTCTTAATGCCCTGGCCATTAAGTAAATGCAATGGTCATTAAATAAATCCACATATCCCCATGGGCATTTTTTCTGGAAACAATGTTCACGTGCAGGTATAAGTACCGTATTTTTCGGAGTATAAGATACACCTTTTTTCCTCAAAAAAGAGGGTGAAAATCGGGGTGCGTCTTATACACTGAATACAACATTTTTGGCCTCCTGAAACCCCGCGCCCTTTGCAAAAATGGCTGTGCATAGCCTTTAGGAGGCTTCCAGAGTTCTCCTTGGGGCTAGGGAGGGCAAAAATGAGCAAAAAATGGGCTGATCTTTGCTCGTTTCCCCCGCCCCAGCTCCCAAGAGCACTCTACAAGCCTCTTAAAGGCTCTGCATCCCCCCCCCTTTTTTGACAAAAAACGGGCCCATTTTTGCAAAAAGTGGGCCATTTTTGGAAGGTCTGCAGAGTGCAAAAACTTTTTTTTTTTTAATTGCTTCTTCAAAATCTTGGTGCTTGGTGCTTTTGGTCTTATACTCCAAAAAATATGGTAGCTTTTTTGGGGGCGGGGGGTGGGTGGGTAGGGGGTGGATTGTCTATCATAAATGGTTGCTAAGCAAGAACTACCTGTAGATGTACTATTTGAAATTGCTAATGCATTAGTTGTTTCTCATTTAGGAACACGAACATTGGCCACTGAGCACAGATAGACAGCTCCTAGTGTTGCCAATCAAATCTGTTTAGTTATGCCTGCCTTATGCCAGGACTTGTAAATTTTGAGCAACAAGTCATGTTGAATCTGTTCACCCAGGCTTGTTAAGTTCCAACTACTGCACGTTTTCTTTTGCTATTGATGTTCCGTGCCATGTGGCTTCCATAACATCTAATAAGGCTTTGAGCTATTTTATGGTTAATTATGGCTTTAACCACCTTAATTATTTTTTGTCTTTTTTTCTTCTGTTTTAATTTCTTTAAACGATTTTAATTTGCCTTTGATTTAAAGCTGATTTCTTTAATTTCTCCTTTTTAATGGTGGCATTATTTTATCAGAAGAAAAGGGATAGGATTATCATTATTATAGAGTACAATGTAGTTATTCTACCACTGTTACCTTTTTGAAAAAAAAGGGGGGGGTGTTCAAAATGAAAGACTTCTCATCCTTATGTCTTATAAAAAGTTTCTGAATAACTGAAAGAAATTGCATAATTTAAAAAAATCATCTGAAAGTGCCTAGACTATTTTCCTCTCAATGTATAAAGTTCTCCAAAAGCAACTGTAACTTGAAAATAAATGACAAAGCAAAACGATCACTCTGCAGTTTTTTAAAAAAAACATCATTACCTCATCATTCAAAAATTTATGTTTGAAGCAAATATATTCACGAGGATTTGAAATATTCATGGATGGAAAGGATTTCTTCCCAAAGTAAATCATTCATTTTGCTTAACATATTTAGGTCTTTAGAATTGTGATGCTCTTTTATTAAAATAAATATATGTAGAAATGACTCTAGAAATGTTTGTGAAGACTGCCAAATTCTTTGTCAGAGTTCCCAGTTGCTTTTTTATTCACTAAGAATATTCCAGTTCCAAATCTTGATAATAAAAATATAAGAAACTGAATTGTAACTCAATTTGCCCAGAGAGCAACCTAAGGTGATTCTAAAGTCAATACTTCATCTATTAATTTTGTCCCACCTGAAAGCTATCATGTAAATCTCTCCAAACACCGTAATATTCTCAGAAGATGCCTAGCTCTGATCTTCATGAACTTAGATTAGAAAAACTTCAAAGGATACCCTTTGCTTTAACCCTTCTTGGACATTCCCTCCAGCTTAGGAACCTGTGAAAATCAGGATGGAATGTGCACGTTGCCTATCCAACTTGTATAAAGAAGTTAAACCTTTGTGTCCATATAAATGGACATTTATACATAAGACTTTTATAAATGAGTCTAAGACTCAGTTTTGTTAGAAATGAAGAATTTGGCTTTGAATATGTGAAGATTAGAGTTAATAAGGGACGGAATTCCTTAAGCAAACTGTCATCTACCCATTTCCATGCCCTCCTGAATTCCAGGTGAATGACTGAAGAAGGATTTTTGTGTTATTTGGGAAATGGGAGTACATTTATTATGAAAACTGATGACATGGTGAATTGAAATGAATCTAAATATGTTATCCACCAATAAAACATGGATAAAACAGACATCATAAATGTTAGGAGAACATTTTTTAAAAATAAATGCAAGTGTAGACAGTGAACTAGAAAAACGTTGAAATGCAGTTGTGATTTGCTTATGGACTGATTACAACCAGGTTAATAAGTCTGTGAAGAACTGTTGAAAGAAATGTCCTTCTGGAAATGTCCTTCTGGGTTCAGCTCCAAGTGGGGAAGAAGACACTGGAGACATGGAGGCTGCTTGGAAAGATGGTTTATTGTTGGACAGGGCCACATGGCTTGAGCCCTGACCAGAAAAGGTGATCACATGTTTCAATGTTGATGGAGAAGAAGAGAAGGGTGAGGAAGGGGCTTGCTAGGCTTTTTATACCCTGTTCAGTCCCACCTCTCTGTTTCCTGTTCCTGTGTAAGAAATGTATTCTGACTGGTTATCAGACTCCCATGGTGCCATGCAGGGGCTACTCTCTAGGCTGTGATGAGTTCTCAGTTGCCTTGTGGTCAGTTGAGTAATATCCCTTCCACCTACAGCTGCAGTGAGGAGAAGTCTTTATTATGTAAAGTGGGCTAGCCGGGCCATCTTAATGGCCCATTAGCTGGGGATGGGCAGAAAGCTATAGGCAACTATTCTGTCTTTTGAAACATGTTTCTTTTCACATCCAGAGAAATATTCTGCCTTTTCAATATTTCTTAGGATATTTCATTTTTCTGGGAGAGGGCTGGATAATAACTTCCCACAGAACTGCATCTTTACATGATGATTGAATGCTATTATCTTTTTCTTTAACAAACTGGAAGCATCAAGGGTGAATAATGGTGGAATTTGTTAAGGAGCTTTGTGGAATTCTGATTGAAACACAGTTATATTGGGCAAGGAACTTCATTTTAGGCATACAGGAATACAATCTAGGATACAGGCCAAACTTTTGCTCTTCAAATACTTATGAATATAAGAAAGAAAGTCTGTTCATATTTATTGGCTCTAAGAAAGTGAATAATAAAATGAAGAGGCTCCCACTGTGGAATATTTTTCATGAAAAGTTGAATCTGATGTTGAATCTGATAAGAGTAGAGTATAATGGAAGTAAAGCATTTGTGTGAGAGAAATGGAACACTGTTCAACATGAGTGGAGACCAAGATAAGGGTATGAGATATATCCTTGGTTGTTTATGTATTGATGGATAAATGCATAAGGAATGCTTGGGGTGATTTAGATATATGTAGATTGGGACTATGACTGTACATGTACTTTTGAATGCAGAAAATGCTGTGTTGGTTAAAAATTTGAATGATTTACAGAAATGTTAAACAGCATGTATGAACATGAGGAATATGATTGTTATAATTAATGAATCAAAGAACAAGCCAATTGTATTTGACAGGGAAAAGAGAGTGCCTAGCTTAATTTATACATAAATGGTGAGAAAACTAGAGCAAACAGAGCAACTGTGTACACTGGCAGTATGTTTACCAAGGAAGAATTACTGAGACTTGCAGATGCTGATAAAAATGTATGTGATCTGTTGCAAGGAATGTGTGTTTGTTGAAAAAAGTGGAAATGCCTGTTCTCTATATAAGAATGAACAGAAAGATGAGGGGTCAGAGGCAAATAATAAGGAATAGAAAGATGAGGGGTCAGAGGCAAATAGGGTGAGTTGGCCATATAAAGAAAATTAATAGATATTGAATTGCGAAAGAAAGAAAAGTAACTGGGTAGAGGGGAAGATGGAGAAAGCTTTTTTCATGGATGGTGTCAATGAGAACTTCAAAAAGAGAAAGATGAGAAGATTAAAGAACAAGAAGCTATATATGAAGCTGTACTGGGAGATAAGAAAGTACAGATGATGTGCTTGGTTAGAAAGATATAGTAAGTAATAGTGAATTGTGTTTGTGTAAATGTTTATCTTTCTTTCCTTTTTATTCTTCTCCTCTTGTACCTTTAATTTCTTTGGCTCCTGATTCTTTTTCTTCACTGTGCTTTGTATTATTTATCCTGGAACACAATGAAGTGTGTATAAATATGTATAAGGTACAGTGAATATTCTATCAGTCACTTGCAAGTTACCGTAGTTAAAAATCCACTGCATGAAACCTTTAGCAAACAGCATAGTTCATTTATCAAGGGCTAAACCCCTGGGAGATTATTTTTTTTTGCTATTCATTAATGTAATTTATATTGATCTGTACACTTTATTTTCTTTTCCTTTGGCCCTATCTATCTCCTCATTTTCATAATTATTCAATTGGAAGAGCTGCTGAGGCCATCAAAGTCAACTATTTTTCAGCACAGGAAGGAATTCAAATTAATTTCCATTCTGTCTTTTCCCCTGGCTACAAATAATGTTTCAGACTGAGTTCAGATGCATGTGAATATAACACCTGAATTTAATTTCACTGGTTTCTATAGAAAATAATCCTGTATTCTACCATTATTAGCATGGTTCCTCTATAAACTGCTGAAAGCTCATTACTATACCTATCTTACACCTATGTGATAATTCATTGTTGAATTAACATTATGTACATATTTTCTTAAATCAACAAGCAGTAGATGAAGCTTAAAAAATTGATTACTTTTTATACAGCAGCTGGAAACAAGAAAACGCATTCAAGAAATATCTTCAGTTCTGACTGAACAACTGAAGAAGAATGGAAGAACTTCAGAACTGAAAGCGCTTCTTGGATGAGAAATAGATAAAGAATAACAGAGTTGGAAGGGACCTTGTAGATCATCTAGTCCAACCCCCTGCTCAAGCAGGAAACCCTAGACCATTTCTTACAAGTGACTGTCCAGTCTCTTCTTGAAAGCCTCCAGTGATGAAGCACCCACAGCTTCTGAAGGCAACTTCTGTTCCACTGGTTGATTGTTCTCATTGTCAGAAAATTTATCCTTATATCTATGTTAGATCTCTCCTTGATCAGTTTCCATCCATTGTTCCTTGTCTGCCCTTCAGGTGCCTTAGCAAATAGCTTGACCCCTTCCTCTGTGTGACAGCCTCTCAAATATTGAAACACTGCTATCATGTCACCCTTGGTCTTTCTCTTCACTAGACTAGCCATGCCCAGTTCCTGCAACCGTTCATCCTATGTTTTAGCATCCAGTTCCCTAGTCATCTTTGTTGCTCCCCTCTGCACTATTTCTAGAGTCTCAACATCTTTTTTATGGTGTAGTGAACAACACTGGATGCAGTATTCTAGGTGTGGTCTTACTAAGGCTTTAGAGAGTGGTACTAGTACGTCAGGTGATCTTGATTCATTCCCTCTGTTAATGCAATTTAGGATTGCATTGGCTTTTTTGGCTATTACCACACACTGCTGGCTCATATTTAATTGATTATCCACTAAGTCTCCAATCTCCCTTTCACAGTTCCTCTTCAAGGTAAAAGCACTTTTGGGAAAAAGAAGGAAAATATATTGATATTCAGAAATAGCAGTACTATGACCTGGAGAAATTTAGAAGCTT
This sequence comes from Thamnophis sirtalis, assembly GCF_051295495.1. NCBI lineage: Eukaryota > Metazoa > Chordata > Lepidosauria > Squamata > Natricidae > Thamnophis > Thamnophis sirtalis. The sequence goes on from NW_028261391.1 coordinate 21,782,352, forward strand.
TGCCTTTCCCCTTAGTTTCTTTTAGGGGTCCCATTGTTCCCAAAACCACAATCTTCATTTCTCATTCACTTTCTCAGCAGGCCATAATGATGGAATCATGAATGACTAAAGGGTGATTTCATTTCACTGTTATTTACAATTTAACTCAATAGCAGAACCTCTTCCTATTCTTCATGGTTAAATATAGCAACAGATTCTTTCCCATTCCCTTCTCTCTATTTTTTTTTTACCACCCACACAAAGTACATGAGTCAGAGGAGCTGTTAAGAATGAGTGGTTCCCATCTGGCCAAGCTGTTCCTTGGCAGCTTTGTTGACTTTACTGATTGTATTCACACTCCTCAAGGTCACCTCAAACATAAGGAGGTGAAATAATGTCTGTCTGCAAAAGTTGTTTTCATGCCAGGATCTTAGTGTGTAATATATAGATAGATACATTTTTCAAACAACCCTTTTTCCAGCCTTCTAAGACTAAAATATTCCTTTAAAAAGAATATTATTAGAATATAAAGAATATCAGATCCCAAGAAAGAATTCCACTCCTTCTACTCCAATTTGATTCACAAGCTGAATCAGATCAAAGGTAAGCTTAGTTTCAAGGATTTACCTGAACATTAGACATGGGCTACCAAGAGTTGCTTGGTAGAGACAGATGGGTGGCATATATATGTACACACACATATACCAAGATTTTGAAGAAGTAAATTTTAAAAAAAGTTTTTGCACTCTGCAGGCCTCCCAAACCCTCTGCATGCCTCATTTTTCGTGAAAAATGGGGCATGCAGAGAGTTTGAGAGGCCTGCAAAGTGCTCTTGGAGGCTGGGTTCCCCCAAAAAACAAACAAAAAACAGCAGTTTTTCATGAAAACGGGCCCGTTTTTTTGCAAAAAACAGGACATGCATAGGCTTTGGAAGGCTTGTGAAGCTTTGGAAGGCTTGTGAACATATATATGTGTATGTATGTTGCCCTCTATTTAATCAACCGTGGCAGTGCAAGGTTTTGAAGATAATATGGGCGCATCTTAGAGACATCTATTGTCTGCAAATGGATATGATAGGACCACCATTATGATACTGCAACCAGTCTTCTGAGAAGCTATGTTGCATCAACTGTTAACATAGTAATTTTTAGTGAATGCCAGCAAAATTGTGAGATCACCAGTAGTTCCTGAAGCACCTGAGATCTGCAAGCATAAAACAGAACATTTAGTAACAGCTAACATTTAATTTTAAGGGGCGCAGTGGCTCAGTCGATCTGAAAGGTTGGCAATTCAGTGGTTCGAATCCCTAGTGCCACGTAACGGAGTGAGCTCCCATTACTTGTCCCAGCTTCTGCCAACCTAGCAGTTCGAAGCATTTAAAAATGCAAGTAGAAAAATAGGAACCAACTTTGGTGGGAAGGTAACAGCGTTCCATGCACCTTTGGCATTTAGTCATGTCGGCCACATGACCACAGAGATATCTTTGGACAGTGCTGGCTCTTTGGTTTTGTAATGGAGATGAGCACCGCCCCCTAGAGTCAGGAACGACTAGGACATATGTGCGAGGGGAACCTTTACTTTACCTTAACATTTAATAGTATACACATTATCTTCATACAAATCATTAACATTCACTTCGAAGTAAATTTCATTTTATACACATCAGATCGATCCGTCAATCTGTCACTGTCTACTCATTCTGTAACTATTGAGGAAAGAAGAAAGGATCAGACACAATTCAGTTATGTACTTGGAACAGTATTAATTTTAGCAGCAAAGCTTGCACTCCCTTGAGTCTTTCCTATTGAAATGAGTGATGCTGAAAAAGGCTGATTATCCAATTAAATTACAACTCTTATTTTATTATTGTGTGTCCCCAGTCTATCTCTCTATTTTTACTTACTTTTCTTTAGCTAAGGGATACATGCTTTGCCTATTCTATATGAAGTGTACTGGGAATTTTCTATGTAGATATTATGAATCATGAGACACTGGTAAATGAGTGGAGAGGAAGCTGGACATTTATATATAATCCACAGTGGAAATGCAATCTTGGTAATGTATGAGAGATTATTTGGCATGTCAAGGCTGATTTATCAGACCACTGCATTTAGTGTATTTATTGTGTCAACTTTAGTCTTGGGTTCTTTTTAAAGAAAATGATATTTTAAAGAAAAACAAGCTAGGCGACTTACTAGTTTCAATTTGAAACAGTATAGAACTTGAAACAAAAAGAAACATATATATGCTGATTTTCCCAATGAAAATGTTAGTTTACAAGAAAAAGCACTGTTGAATATAAAATAATAAAATTTAATGCAGCTTTGTGTGTGTGTGAGTGCACACATGTGTATGCCTTCAAGTTAATCTTGATTCCTGGCAATTGCTTGGAAATTGCTGCAGTGTTTTGGGGAAGATTTTTAAAAGTAGAATAACAGAATTGGAAGGGACCTTGGAGGTCTTCTAGTCCAACCCCCTGCTTAGGCAGGAAACCCTACACCACTTCAGAGAAATGGTTATCCAACATCTTCTTAAAAACGTCCAGTGTTGGAGCATTCACAACTTCTGGAGGCAAGTTGTTCCATTGGTTAATTGTTCTAACTGCCTGGAAATTTCTCCTTAGTTCTAAGTTGCTTCTCTCCCTGATTAGTTTTCACCCATTGCTTTTTGTCCTACCCTACCCACTTTGGAGAATAGTTTGACTCCCTTTTCTTTGTGGCAACCCCTAAGATATCGGAACACTGGTGTCATGTCACCCCTAGTCTTTTTTTCTCATTAAACTAGACATACCCAGTTCCTGCAACTGTTCTTCATATATTTTAGCTTCCAGTCCCCTAATCATCTTTGTTGCTCTTCTCTGCACTCTTTCTAGAGTCTCCACATCTTTTTTATATCATGGTGACTAAAACTGAATGCAGTATTCCAAGTGTGGCCTTATCAAGGCATTATAAAGTGGTATTAACACTTCATGTGATCTCGATTCTATCCCTCTGTTAATGCAGCCTAGAACTAGAAGCTTAGAAGTCACCTGCCATTGTCTTCTTCCTGAGGCTGGGAGGAAATGACGGATTCAAAGTCACTCAGCTGGCTTCATGCGTAAGATAGGACTAGAACTCACAGACTCCCACTTTCTACCTCGGTGCCTTTAACTACTACACTAACTGATTCTCTTAAATTCATAAAATCTTGGAAATGAAAAAAGGCCATTTGGGCAATAAACTGAACTCAGACAGAGCGCAAGAAACTCAAAAAATAAAACTTCCACAATGGAAGGTTGTTTGGTGAAGGGTACTTGAAATTTATCTTTCCAATCAGGAAATAGAGTGAAGTGGATTTTTGTGGATCCATAAGTGCTTAGATTGCAGAGTTATAATCATGTGTCAAAAAGCCATGCCAGCTTCGGAAATGAAATAGGCTCCAGGATAGATTCTGTCCTGATGAAACCAATGCACTTTCCAAAGTAGCCATACATACTGCTGTGTGGGAAGTAAAAGCTCAATTAGAAACATACTGCAGTGATATGAAGAGAAAAGGAATTTTAGGCCAGGAAAAATTGGGAGGCCAGAGAAAGAGCGAGTGGGCTTCAAAAGTTCTATTTTAAGTCTCAAGGTCTCGGTGCTCAAAATAGCTGCAGCCCCCAACCATGCATATATTCAGCCCCCACTTTAGTCATAAACAGGAAGCATTCTTTAATTATTCTCACAATAACAAGCGTCTCCTCTTTTGTCTTATTGCTTAGTCGTTTCAACCGGTCAAAACAAATTGCTCGACGTTGTCTGTGTTTGATTAGGCATTCCCAGGATTAGTCACACCTGTGCAAATATGTGCACCAAGCCAAACAAGTGGCACAGCCACCACCTTCCTTTTCATAGCCCGGTGCCAATCAGTACCAGAGGAAAACATTTTGTGGTTTGGCTATTGTCGCTGATGAATTTCCACAAGCCCTACATGAAAAGACATGCAAACAGGTTTTGTTATGGCTTAACTTGTAGAGATAACAGGGCTGGAGCAATTCTATGGCCTGTGCATGGCTATTCCTCCTTAATTTGTGAAGGCCTCTGCCAGTTCTTATGGGCCATGTTCACAAAACCTGCTTTTCCAAGTTGACAAAGATGTAGCAGGATCATTTTGATTAGGCTTTGAGCAAATGTAGCTTAAGCCCATTTTATCTTTATCTTACGTCTGCAAACTGAAGTTCTCTGGTTAGCTTAAAGTTCAGTGTATTGTGTAATACATTGAAAAGGGCTGATGCAGTAAGAAAAGTAAATGTGGTCTGTGAATAAAACCACTGAGTTATTCAGGGCTAGATATTTTTATGCAACTTCTCCATTAAGGCACACACCCACCCATGTCCACACTCTGCTAATAAAAGTGAGAGAGAGAAAAGAAACTCAGTGTAAAACAATGGGTTTGAGGCACAATAGCGTTAAAATGCTCGATCGCCTTATATAATGTGAAGCTAGCTTAAGAAATCCCTTTTTGGAGTTCAAGTTCTTCCAACATTTGACTGATGCTTACAATAGTACCTAACTGGTAGATTCCCTTGCTTCTTTTCCCATCTGTGCCGGGAAAACATGCAATCTTCTTTTCTTTTGAAAGAAGCTTCGAAAAATCATCTCAATTAAAATGCAATCTTGAACACAAAATAGAATTAAAATAATGACCCTTAACTCAGTCTCCAATAGTTGCTTAAATAGGAAAGTTTAAACTTGTGTTTCTGGACCTTGGCTAGTTTGAGATGTGTGGAGTTCAAATCCCAGTTTTCCCCAGCCAGAAAGATCTTAATTGTCACTCATTGACACACATTTATAGTGGGGTGTTAAGGAAAAGAAATGGTGGTTTGCATCAGGTAGAATAAATTTGCTATTTAGCAATAGCAGTAGTAGACTTATATACCGCTTCATAGGCCTTTCAGGCCTCTCTAAGCGGTTTACAGAGAGTCAGCATATTGCCCCCAACAATCTGGGTCCTCATTTTACCCACCTCGGAAGGATGGAAGGCTGAGTCAACCCTGAGCCGGTGAGATTTGAACCGCTGACCTGCTGATCTAGCAGTAGCCTGCAGTGCTGCTTTTAACCACTGCGCCACCTTGGCTCATTACTAGACATAACACTCATCTGAACAACTAACCTTTAAAATATTATGGTATTTTAATGGCTTATACACAGTGCTTATCAGTGGTGGGTTATGGCCAGTACGCCCTGGTACAGGTGTACTGGTGCCTGCTGGGAACACCAGATACCATTCCATATGGTGCTTTGGAGGGCCCACTTGCCCGCCCATCCTTCTTACCTGTATTTGACCCAACCAGGCCATTTGCGTACATGCACACAGTGTACGGCGCCTGTGCAACGCTCTGCTGAGCAGCTGGAGCATCTCAGGGCAGTGGTGTGCAGGCGTGCGCAGCGCGCGTGCACATGGTGGACTCCTGGTCCTGTCACAGCATACTGGTTGTGACGGGATCCGGAACCCACCACTGGTGCTTATCCTACTATTCTGTTCATTGCATAATTAACTCATTGCATTTTAAACCCACTGCTTAATTACTTTGTAATTGACTAGCTGATAACCTAGCATTGCCCGGGTATTTATTTATAGGGGGCAAATGTCCAGACCAAATGTAATTTCTAATGTTGGATTTCCCCCCTTACCAGAGGGAGCCCCTTTGTGGAGTACTGTGAAGCCATTACCATGGCAACTCCATTGTGCTGCACAGTAGAAGCCATTTTATGGCAGTACAGTAGAATCCATTTTAAGGCACAACAGGCTGTATCTTAACAGAACACACACCCTAAGGGGTGTTAGGGGAGTGTTACCCCTCATAGAGAGTAAGTCATCCGTGTACCAAGTTTGGTTGAAATTGCTCGAGGGGTTCCAGAGTTATGCTGGAACACACACACACACACACACACACACACACACACACACACACACACACACACACACACACACACACACACAGCAATTTTTATATAGAGAGAAGATTTACATTATGTTGCCCAGATAATCCATTCAGATTTACATTATATTGCCTAGCTAATCCATTCAGGATCTATTTTCATTGTCTCTTTTTCTATTTCACATAGATATATAATCTGCTATGCTTTAATGTCTCTGAATATCAAAGCCACTGTATCCCAAAAGATCCCAACTCTCTGGTATAAGATGATGAAATGTAACAGTTTACAGGCCAAATATTAATATCGGTATACGTAGGTGCAGGAAAGCAATATGGATAAAGATGCATTATATTAAGTCCTTGCCATTTATACACATAAGTACAGAAGTAACCTGATCAAAACCATGGGATTTACTGCCCAACAATGTATGATTGTATTGTAAAACTGTAGACAGATCCAGTTTCATTTAATGGGACTTAATTAGGAAGAACTGTCCATAGGCATAGAATGTAATAACCTTAGCCTATAATTCTAATAGATAACCTGCATCATATGTTAAATATAGGGAGTCCTCAACTTACAACAGTTCACTTAGTGACCGTTCAAAATGACAATGGCACTGAAAAAAGTGACTTATTACCATTTTTCGCACTTATGACTGGGTGTTGCAGCATTCCTATGGTCATGTGGTTTACATGTTGGATGCTTGACAACAGACTCATATTTATGATACTTGCAGGGTCCCAGGATCATGTGATCATCTTTTGCAACCTTCAGACAAGCAAAGTCAATGGGAAAGCCTGATTCACTTAACAACCATGTCACTAATTTAACAACTGTAATGATTCACTTAAGAAATGTGGCAAGGAATGTTGTAAAATGGGGCAAAACTCACTTAACAAATTTCTCACTTAGCAACATACATTTTGGCCTCAAGTGTGGTTGTCAGTTGAGGACTGCCTGTATAGAAGCATATCAACTACCTTTGGCATTTTCTCTACTCTGCAGTATGTATATATGGATTTATTTCCAAAAACAAATCTTCACAGACTAGATATATTTCATTTTTAAGCATGTAATTTTCTTAGCACATTGCAGTGTGCATTGTATATAGATTATCTAGATTTTAAGGAAGCATTTGACAAAGTAATACATGACATTCTGATTAATTAAATGTGGACAAAGAGGTACATGGCTAGCTAAATAAATATATATTTCGAGACAGTTCTTGGAACTGGAATAGGATATTAAATGGGCTGCCATGTAGTTCAATATAATATGGCTTAGTAATGGGACTTGTGAAAAGTTCTTGGAATAATAGTTCATCGCAAAGTAAATGTCTGACTGCACACCACAGCCTGTCAGTACATCATAGATCTCTGTACTCTTATTTCATCTCATAACTAGACTTGGCAAAAGACTTCCAGCTGCAACTTGGCTAGAGTAGAATTTTACTGCCGACAAGAAGCGTCAAATGCAACCATTGATTGCCTTTGCAATGGAATCAGGGACTTATAGCCTGAGAATATGTATTCAGTTATTAAACATATGCCACCCACATCACTATCTGAAGTTGACTTTGGGTAATTCGTGACTGGTTCCAGCCACATCTGATTCAGTACTTAAAGTAAACTCCAGTCAGCAGTGTGATGGGTTAAAGGAAAAGGTTCCCTTCCAATGTATGTGCTGGTCATTCCCGACTCTATGGGGTAGTGCTCATCTCCGTTTCAAAACCAAAGAGCCAGCACTGTCCAAAGACGTGTCTGTGGTCATGTAGCCAGCATGACTAAATGCCAAAGGCGCACAGAGCACTGTTACCTTCCCACCAAAATGGTCCCCCTTTTTTTTTTCTACTTGCATTTTTACATGCTTTCGAACTGCTAGGTTGGCAGAAGCTGGGACAAGTAATGGGAGCTCACTCCATTACATGGCGCTAGGGATTCGAACTGCCAAACTGCTGACCTTTCTGATCGAGATAATCATTCTCCTTCATTCTGCTTTGGTCAGGCTCCCAAGTACTTTGGTACTCTGTCAAATTCTAGATAAACAGTTTAAGAAGGTATCTTTCAATCCTTAGTGAAAGAAGTTTTAACGACTAGTTGAAGTATCTTTGGGGGTGGGGATAGACAACAAAAGGCTGGTTGGCTTGAAAAAATTGCAGACTAAAGATCTTCTCCCTTCACCTGATATTCAAGGTCAAGGATATTCAGTGGCCAAAAACATTGAAAATCTCAGGCTGACTTGCTGCTGCTGTGGATGTGATGGATCTAATTTCTTTTTGAAAATGCTGACAACGTTATTTCAGTTTCAGCTTTCCAGCCCATTGAAGACTTTAGCAGATGTAGATCTTACTTGAAGAGGAGCGAAAGTGGTGGGTGGATAAGGGGGTGGGAGGAGGAGGGGAGGAAATATTTTTAGGTATTCCAATCCACAGCTGCTTAAATTAATGTGTGTGTGTGTGTGTGTGTGTGTATCATGTACACATCAATAGATTTTATAGGAGGGATGAGTAATACAGAACACATCTAGACAACTTGGAAATATTTGGCTCAGATTTATGTATGTGGGAGTTTACTGGAAGCAATTAAGCCAAAAATAATGAACTCACTAACTTTTAATAAATATTTCATCTATGAGAGAAAAAAACCTTAACAAAGGCTTGGGAGGGGTTGCTTTTATTTTTTAAAAAATCACATATTCCTTCTATATACTCTCATATATCAATGGTAGGCCTTCCTGCCATTGTGACCACCTTCTCTTTAAGTCTACTGTGGGCAAACATTGCAATGTTTTGGATGGGTCATTTATATATTCTGCCAATCTCTGGTTCAAGGCTGGAGGCAAGATATTTTCAGTGCTCCAGATTTTGGAATGTCTCTACATTGCTTCTTTGTCAATCCCATTTTCTGCTATCAAATGTCAGTGTCTGAAATTGTTGAGCGTGTCCTTTCTGGTACTGATTTGTTTTGAAATACGTTCCATTTTTCATTTAGTTGCTTTGATTTCATTTGATTCTGACTAAATTGTAACCTTTGTTATGGTTGAACTATGTTTTATTTTTGCTAGTGGCTTTTGGCTACCTTTGGCGGGAGGTCAGTTTAAAAATACCTTAAATGAAACAAAAATAGCGGTGCGGAAAAACTTTTTTCGACAAAGCGCCAAGTTATAATGAAGATATTTGGACCATCTAAGAATTAGTCATACATAATTATGATGTCTAAGGTGAATCAACGTCATCTTGAGACTTCAGGACTGCCTTGGGGAATCCAGAAGTTAGTTTTGTTTTGTTTTCCTAACTTTTTATGGCCAACTGAGCATAGTTTCAAATCATTTCTAAAATACACCCCCTCCCCCCAAAAAAAGGTGAGGTGGAGGGGAGAACAGGAGAAATTGCAATTGTGTGACTAACAGTTGCAGATGTCAGTAAGATAAAATTCACAGAGATTTTCAGTTTTATTTCAAATCACAGGAGCATAGACAATATACCTTCTTATTTCAGCTCTCTCTCTCTCTCTTTCTCCCCCTCCTTCCCTCCCTCTGTCCTCTGTGTGTGTGTATGTGTGTGTGTGTATGCGTATGTGTGCCTGCATACATCTTCAAGTTGGTTTTTGACTCCTGATGACTGTCTAGACTAGCATCTAGAACAGCGATTCTCAACCTGTGGGTCGCAACCCCTTTGGGGGTCGAACAACTCTTTCACAGGGGTCGCCTAAGACCATCGGAAAACACATATTTCCGATGGTCTTAGGAACCGAGATACCACTCCTCTATCCGTATCCAGGCGGGTCCGCCCACATGCAGATACGCCCACATACGAGTACCCGGCGTGATGACATCATTGTGCCAACCCCATCACATGTACCTCATAGCAACAAAAATAATTTTATGGTTGGGGATCACCACAACATGAAGAGCTGTATTAAAGGGCATGGGAAGGTTGAGAACCACTGTTCTAGAGTTTTCTTGGCAAGATTTTTCACAAGTGATTTGACATAACCGGCTTCCTGGGGCTAAGATATAGTAAATGGCCCAAGTTCACGTATATGGCTTTAACCTTAAAGTAGGACTAGACCTTATGGTGTTCTGGTTTCTAGCCTGTGTCTTAATTGCTACACCAAAGTGGCTCTCAAACCATTTCAGTTATTTTGTCAGTACACTGGTCTAGGAAGACCACCCCCTATCCAGATTAAAATATTATTTATTCTTAATATTAAAAAGGGGCAGGATAAATATTTCCCCTAAAGGAGAAACGAAGAAAAATCTTAATAAAAGCAGACAGCAGCTGCTGTCTTCCTGTTATAGGAAAACAGCTTCAAGCAGAAGCTTGAAGAGGCTATTGACTAGTTTTTAGGAATGGAGATTTTGTATCCATTCAGAAAGATTGGCCTAATCTTTTCATAAGCAAAGAGACTCCAAACAAGCAACACAACAGGCAAGCTAAAGCTGACAAGATTAGCTCAGGGAAACAACTAGGATGTGCATTTCTCCTTTTGCCTGTAGAGCCAGCCATAACCCCTACATGACCTCATAGAACTATGGCAACTGCCATTAAAATATTGAAGGACATATTCTTGCACAGGAACAGGCATCTCAATCACAAAGCCCCAAACAATGTATAAAAGCCCACCTACTCTAAACCCCATTTTGTCAGTCCCCCCCAGAAACATGCTGCTGTCCCTGAAGTTTCTGGCTACCATATAAACAGAGCCTCCCTCCATTTTATTTCTCCCAGATTGGAACCGGACTGGAATTTTCTTCCAACACTAGCAAATGAGAATGGATTCACTGATCAGCCATTGCGGCAGAAACAGCAGAAATGTTTGATCTTCAGAACTGCTAATTCAAAGAGAAGAGCATAATTATTCCATTACTGGTGACTTGAACCAATGCCAGTTGCAGAATTGCAGATGGAAGTACTTTATAGAACGTGGATGTTCTGGCTGGTGAGTTCAGGCATGGTTATAATGTGCACTCATCTGTGCTGTACCTTATAAACGAGAAGATGCTTAATCCCACATGTTTAAACATTCAGAATGAAGTCACTGTAAAATACGATGGGCAATCTGAGGCTCACATTGATCAGTGATTGCATTCAAGCCCTGCATATAGTCATACAATAACCCATTTAATCTGTAACAAATTTCCAATGAGCTGTATATGGTTTGTTTTCTAGTTTTAAAGAGGGATTGAGTAATCATGGGGGGCAGCTGTCTCAAGAGCTATTAGTATTCGAAAATCAAGATTTCCTTTGGATGGGTGGTGTTTAGGGATGCACCATTTACAGATTTCTCTTGGTATGATTTAGAACCACACAGTCAGACAAGGCACAGAGGTAAGGGACATTTAAAAAATCCATCGTTGCTTTCAATGGGTGCTAGATAGATAGATGGGAAGGTTTCAGATTGCAAATGTTCACCATTTCCAAAGAGATACATTGAGTCTTCAGGATCTTGATGCAAAAATTTGGATGACCGTGAATTAATAGCAAAGAATATGAGTTTTCTGCATTTCTTTGCTACCATCTAACAATTATCTGGATTTTTTTGCAGCTCAGATCTAGTAGACCGTGACCCGTCAAAACTGCGCTCGACTAAGCCGCGACCGATTAAACCGCGTCACTGACGTCATCAACAGGGCGACAACAGCCAGCGCGGAGAAAGAAGGGCGCTTTAAATAGCGCTTTGAAAGCAAGCCGATTCAATTTAAGGTAAGGGTTAGGTTTAGGGATAGCTTTAGGGTTAGGGTTAGGTTAAGGGTTAGGGTTAGGTTTAGGGTTAGGTTAAGGGTTAGGTTTAGGGTTAGGATTAGGTTTAGGGGGGTTAGGTTTAGGTTTAGGGGTTAATTTTAGGTTTAGGGTTTACAGCGTGTTTCTGTCTCCGCGCTGTTGTCGCCCTGTTGATGATGTCAGCGATGCGGTTTAGTCAGGCGCAGTTTAGTCGAGCGCGGTTTTGTGGTGGAACCCTAGTAGACCTATGGTACCTCTGGTTTTACCTTTTGCTGGTAGGCGAGATTTTCTCCTTCTAAAAACAGATTCTCCTGTTGGTTAGCACATTAATCCTTTGCCTGGCAATTTACCTAGTATCATTGTGAGAGACACTGGGCTAATGGTTGCCCAACTATAAAGTAGGGATTATAATTACTGTATTTGCAGATAACCATCCAGCAGCCTGTTTAGAGTGATCTGGTTCCTTCTGGAGAACAAGAAGGCCTACATCAATTTACAGCACTTTTGTGAAGAGTGTGCTAAGCATCTGTGCGATAAAGTTGTTCTGATTCATTAAAAGGTGGCATTTACCTTTCAGGCAGGTCCCATAAAGTTGACAGAGGTGCAGTCTTGCTCAATTATCTGGGATGAATTTCATCCTGTTGGCCTGAGGAAATGGACCGAATTATAGGAACTGCTGTGGTAGATCTGTGTCCCTCCTGATTAGCTAAAGCTAGCCAAAAAAGAAATGTGTGATTATGTCCAAGTGGTTGTTAATTCCTTGAGGGAAGGGATGGTCTTGTTATTATGGAAGGAAGCAGTAGTTTGTGTCTCTTCAAGAAACCATAACTGAACCAGAGGTGGTATTCAGAAGGTTCTGACCAGTTAGCAATAGCAATAGCAGTTAGACTTATATACCGCTTCATAGGGCTTTCAGCCCTCTCTAAGCGGTTTACAGAGTCAGCATATTGCCCCCAACAACAATCCGGGTCCTCATTTTACCCACCTCAGAAGGATGGAAGGCTGAGTCAACCCTGAGCCGGTGAGATTTGAACAGCCGAACTGCAGAACTGCAGTCAGCTGAAGTAGCCTGCAGTGCTGCATTTAACCACTGCGCCCCCTCGCAGAACGGGTAGTGGAAATTTTGAGTAGTTCAGAAAACCAGTAAATACCACCTCTGACTGAAACCAGTAAATACCACCTCTGACTGGCCCCACCCCCATCTGTTCTCTGCCTCCTGAGTCCCAGTTGATTGGGAGGAAATGAGGATTTTGCAGTATCTTTACCCTGGAATGGGGTGGGAATGGAGATTTTACAGTATCCTTCCCCTGCCACCCCCCACCAAGCCATGCCATGTCCACCAAGCCACACCCACAGAACCAGTAGTAAAAAAAAATGAATCCCACCACTCCACTGGACCCAACCGTTATGGACCTCATTTGTCCTCCCCCATTTTCCCTTTCAATCAAATTTCAGACTCAAGTATGTGGCAAGGAAAACATTGATCACACTTCTGGCAGGAGCAGGTTGAGGTGTAAATCCATCCTTGCTCTTCTTTATCTCTGGATGACATTCAAAACCAGTGTCATAATATCCTTCTGGTTTACCTCAGGTGGTTGAGAGTGCAGGAACAATATGATGGTTCTCCTTCTTCCAGGGTCAGTTCTACTTAGTGTTTATTTATTCATTAATTAAATTTATATGCTACCCATCTTGGTTGCCTCTAGGTGGCTTAAAACATGGTAATTAGGGGAAGAAATCTAAACCAAGGTCTTTTTTTTTAATGGTCTCCCTACTTCTGTTTAACATCTACTTGAAGCTGCTGGATGAGGTCATCTGCTAAGCCTGGGCCAACCAAGTGATGCTCTTTACATCCTTTTTCAGTATTTGGAGGCTAAAGATTGTAGGGCAAACATCACTGTTTTCTGGTGCTTGAAGGCAACACTTCCTGGTTGTGATTAGTTAATGCTGCCAGTTTTCTTAGGTCAGTGTTTTGCACCTTATTTGCCTTCTCTGTGTGCATGTATTGTGTGCATTTGTGTTTTATTTCACCTAATTCACCTATTAATCACCTGTTGCTCCCTCTTTGAAACAGCTTCCAGTTTCTACTTTCAGTTTGTTCCCTCTTGTTTAAGTTTAATTGTGCTATTTGAGCTCAATGATCCAAGCAGATATAGCTAGAAATCATTTGCTAATTTTTAGTTTAAAAACAAAGGAACATGAAAGTTTCAAGCAACTGTTTAATTCTTATTGGGGGTAAAAATGATGTGTAAATAGTATCAGTTCGCATGAAATCTGTCTGATTTTATTGCCTCTCTGCAGTGAAAAAACACACACTGGGTTTCTGAGTTAGCTCATTGGGAATTAAGCACCTACATTATTATTTAAACTTAATGGCTATAAAAATCAAACCCATATGTATTCTAAGCTCCTTTTGATTTCACTGGGGCTTAAGCATGTGCATAAACTGTGCATGGGATGGTAGCCAATATTCTTAGCAGATAAATGGGAAATGAAATAGCATTAGAACTGCCTAGGATTGAAGCTAGAATCTAGCTTTCAGTTAAATATGACCAGAAGAGTGGTAAAACAAATCTGCTGAGGAGGAATGTTTGTGGCCAAATATGCACATCGACTCACTTTGGGGGAATTTAAGGGGCTGCCACAAGATGAGGGGGATCAACCTATCCTCCATAGCACTTGAAGGCAAGACAAGAAGCAAATGATGGAAACTAATCAAGGAGAGAAGCAATCTGGAATTAAAGAGAAACTTCCTAACAGTGGGAACAATTAATTAGTGTGAGTGCTCCATCACGGCAGGTTTTAAAGAAGAGATTGGCAGCCATTTGTCCGGAATGGTATAGGGTTTCCTGCCTGAACAGGGGGTTGGACTAGAAGACCTCCAAGTTCCTATCCAAGTCTGTTATTCTGTCATTATGGGGCAAAGTTTGGGTAGAATCTGAAGTTTCAAAACTGAATCTGATGATCTTCCCAAATCTGTCTGCAAGGACAGATGCACAAGCTTCCAGATACAGAAAACAAATGTTTTATCATACTAATTGGCATAGTTTAGTTCAATTTTGTAATATTGAAAGCTCCAGGGCACTGTAAATATGTTCTCATAACCAGATAGCACCACATTTTCTGAGGCACTTGATGCACGTAAGACAAGAAATGATGAATTACTGTAGTTATTGGCGTGCCAAACATGATGCAGGCATCACAGCACATGCCAGCATTTCAATAACAGTTTGGAAATGCATCTTTCTCAGGTTACGGGAACATTTGAATACAGTTCTCCTTTGTCACCATATCCTGGGGCTACCAAAACAAAACTTTCATTACAGCTATGGTTTCTTGTATCAAAAACGAAACCGAGCTGAAAGCTATTCTGCATGGCGTTTGGAAAATGTATGCACTCTCACTTATGAATCAAAATACTTGTCGTAAATTCAATGCATATTCCAAAACTATTCAGAGTTTGGAATTCTTCTGACTTATTTTTTCATTGGTTTTCCTTATCTCGGTCCATATCTTACTGTTATTATATACTTGCAATTTGGCTTGCCAATGCCGCTGTTATTTTAAGATATTGGCGGCACCATGTTTTACTGTGGTGATACAGCAAAACAATCTAAAACTTCCATTATCTTATCAAACTGCTGATAAATAGCACAGCAGTTGCTGTGCTTAATGTACCTTGTCTCTGTGCTCAGAAGATGTTTCAGGTAAATGAGATGAAAACTGGATATCAGACCAGTTGTTTGGCATCCCAAAGGCAGCACAAATAGTAACAAGAGGTTGTGTTTGTGCAATGCATTGAACCACAAACTACCCAACCATTTTTTCCTTGCCTACGGGACTGATTTAGGCTTCTGGGAGGAAGCCAAAAAGGAATTCGGTAAACTGTAGCCACACATTCTAGCGTAGTATGCTGTATCAACTCAGACTTTGAGTTTATAGCTAAATATATTGTGTGACTTCAGCAAATTGAATTAAGCATGATTTCGCCTGTTTTATGAATACAGCTATAATATGGAGAACGGGGATTAGCAATAGACTGACCAACAATAGCTAGCTTGGTACATAAGTATAAGTATAATCTTTATAGTCACTGTACTTAAATACAAAAAAAATGGTTTTAACCTTACTGGTGCAAAATTATAACAGAAACAAAAAAAGAAAGAAAAAGAAAAAAAACTAGCATGTGCATGGAGTGATTGTGGTTGTATTTAAAAGTCTCACAACCCAAGGATAGAAACTATCTTTAAACCTGTTTGTTCGGCTGGCTATACTTTGATACATGTGTAATCATTATAAGTTACGTAGTTTGCCACAGTATTCTTTTTACTCACTGTAAAAAAAAATATTATATACTAGAGGATGCTTAGCTTGACATGTTGGTACTTACCAATGTTCATTTTATTACTTACATTTAAAATCCAAGCAAAATTGTGTTTTTCTTAAAGCACTACTGTTCTCAGATCATTACATCTGTAGTCTAAATTGTGTAAGTCAGAACTAATATCTTGTGGTAGAATTATACAAATGATCAAACACTTCAAGAAAGTTCCCAACCAATTACTTCTGAGGCATGCAAATAGAATTTTGCAAGTAACTAGTAGTGATTAAACAGTGAATGTAAAATAACATTTTTCTTTGTATTTTGCTTGTGTGTTTGCAAAACCTCCCATCACCAGATTTTCTCAATATCATGTTGGCACCATTGAAGTGAGAACTTGGAAAGGATGAACCCAATCCTAGCAGTCAAATGCTAAACATGACATAGCCATTCAGATATTCAATAGGTTTGTGTTCCCTTTTTTTTGTTGCCAATCTTGACTATACTCTGAATGACTGCACTATAAAAGCTACATCAACTTTCAGATAATAGAAATTCATTTCACTGTTTCCAATTTTTCAATATCTCTTCTGCTAGAACTGAAGAGAGTGCATAATGCAATTGGCAGGAATACCTTCAATTATATATTCTGTATCCTGGGCCTTGCTCTATCATGCAGGACAAACATTAATAAAGAGAAACTCACTATCTCTGTCAGCTTCTTGAAGCTGAGCCAGAAGCCATGGAATAAAAGATAGCTCCGTACTGAGACGGTTATTTGAGTGATAAGACACTATGGTTTCTGAATCTTCTCAGCAACTGATGGAGTGGGTTTCTACCACCCTGGTAATCTTTGTCTCTGTCCTTCTCATACAGATACCACTATAACAGAATGTTTGCCTTAATTCTTACAGTAATAGAAAGGATCTTTTTGCTTTTTCAGAGCAGTCTTTCAGGGATTCACAGATCATAAAAAGGAGTTCACAATTTTTCTTCCTTCCTTCTTTGTATACATTCAGAAAAAAAAATCTTCTGATTAAAATATTGGAAAGAGAAATAGCCATTGAACCATGTGCAATATTATTAAAGCATCACTGTCAGTCTTCTGGATAATGGTGAATGTGAAGTTATGCAGACTGTGCATTACCTATGGTAGGTTGTTTTTTAAACTCTGCATCTGGTCTATGAAACATAGTATAGTACAGAAATCCAATCTTGCTTAAAAATTGTCCAGTGTAAAAATCAAGAGGAAACCAGAAAGCCATTTTTTATCTTGCCTTTGTTACATTTGATAACAAATGCAACAAATTGATAAAGGAGGAGAGCCTGTGACTTAGTGGCTAATATAACTGCCTGATATGTAATACAGCCCAGGTTCGATTCCCAGTAAGGGTATGGCTAGCTGATGAGAGCTAAAGAGCTTGAAATAGATCTATACTAGTCTCCCTTTATTTATTTATCAGCACAAATGCAACACAAATGTAACAAAGGCAACATAAAAAAATGGCTTTCTGCCTGGATGGCTCCTAGGGTGAGCCAATAGACAGAAAAAGGGAAGCAGTATGCTCCCTCCCATATTTGGGCATACCAGGGATTGTGACACAATACATACCTATTTCTCTGGCTTAGCTGATAAAAGAGGAGAGCCTGTGGCTTGTTAGAAAAGATTTGTTGGAAAAATATTGAGATTGAAAAACCAGGCTTTCTGATGCTGGAGAAAGTAATTTCATATACATGTGGGTCTAAGTGCATTTTTCCCCGGCAGTTTTTCATTGTAACTTTTTTCACAGATGCCAAGAAAGTTAAAGAGCTAGTGTGTCCTACTCTGCCCCCACTTTTGTCCTTCTTTCCAATCATCCATGTCCTCCTTTGCTTGTTCAGATATCTGGTAATCTAGTCATGGGTGACCCTTCTAGGAATGTGCGTCCTCAGTGGTATTGCTCATAGCATCACTGGGTTATACAAGTCTCTTTTGCCATTACAAGATAATGGTCCGTGAAGGGGATTTCCATGAATAATAATAAAATCCTTCAGAGGCAGTAGGAAACTTGAGTGTTGTTAAAGACCAGATCTTAATTGTATTCAGGTATTCATCTCAAAAACCAGGAGCACATTTTAAATGTATTGTTTATGATTAAACCAAAGAAAAATAGAAAAAGATTTGTCTCTTTCCAGAAGGAACTTTTACATTTGAAATGTTTTTCATTTCAGAATGAAAAGACAAGCTTGCTTTTTTTTTTACATGGAAGGTGCCACAGATCTAAACTTTGAATTAACACGTTGTTATTAGTTTGAGTAGCACATCGATTTGTTACAGGAAAAAAAACCCACATTGATTTTGACATTAAAATATGCTGAGGCATCACTGCACTGTGTTTCTTGTTAAAAGCCACCCTGCTTAAATAAAAGTCATTTTTTCCTCTCAAACGAACATAACATATTCATTATTAATGATGTACCTACAAAAAAAGAGGTGTTTACTTCCAATTTTTCTTCTCTTTTGGCTTTCAGTTGTTTAGTGCCAGCCAAAGCTCACTAAATGTTTTTGAGAGTCACTTAAGTAGCTATGGCAGGAACTCACAATGATGATGAAGAAGTGTGTATAATAAAAGCACTGATCTTGTTTCCAGTTACTTTTAAAGCAAGATTAATTATTACCTTGTTGATTCATATTGCTCACATGATATGCCTTTCCTCAAGTAGGGAGCTGTAATTTATACTTTAATAAGCCAAAGCTATCTGCTGATTACCTTATCCTGTTTTTTTTTCCTTGAGTAAAATGTTTGATAACTTGCAAATATTTTTTGCATTAAACCCTTGTTAATTATCACTTTGTCTTTTTGTGTGAATTGTATCTTGAATGTTTCTTCACCTTCAATGTAAAGGACAAAACTACCACAATGGCCTTATTCAAAATCCTAAAGAAAAACTGTGTTAAGAGGTTGGCTAGCTGTTCCTGGCTATTTTTGCTTAATGGAGTTCTCAGAGGTAATAAACAATCCCTCGAGGGAGAAAAAGACAGTGTGGTTAAGTGTTAACAGTGCTAGGATTCTAGTCCACTCTTAGCCATAGGAACTTCTTAAGTTATTTTGGGCTGGTCGCTCTCTGTCTTTCAGCTTTGTTTGTGGAAAAAGTAGGAAGAAAACATGCTATGTTTTGAACTCTTCAACAAAAACAGGATATAAATCTAATAAATAATAAAGCAAAGAGAAGAGATTTGAAGAATGAAGAATGTTAGCAAGTTCCTTAAATTTGGGTTGTGTGAATTAATTTAGGCCTAGGTATTTATCTTTTGATTACCTGGCTAATGAGAAAATGGGAATCCAAAAAGCAGATGACGCTAAGATAAAAGGAAAAATTATTTACAGTTCTGTGCCTATGAAATCTGGTTCGGTTGCAAAAAGATTAGTGGGAATTGACAAACAATGCATTCAGGATAAAGGTAAAGGTTCCATATGTGCTAGTTGTTCCTGACTCTAGGGGGCGGTGCTCATCTCCGTTTCTGTCCAAAGGCGTCTCCGTGGTGATGTGGCCGGCATGACTAAACGTCGAATGCGCACGGAATGGATAACTTACTCTTCCTTACTGATTTTCTATTTGTGAAACATTTGATGTGCTTTCAAAGAATTTGAAAGGGGTTCTCTAGAATAGGATACGGAAATTAATTCTGCACTGCAGACTTTGGTGTTTCTCTGTCTTATGATTTTAAGTATCAATTTTTTTATCAGCTGAAATAGTTTGAAACACTTCATGCAAATAACCAAACATCTTCTAGCACAGACAATGAATTTGTTAGACTAGAGAGAAATTGTCAGTCCACATAATAGAAACAACTTTTAGGAATAAACTCTAGTGGCTTTTTGCTGCCTTTCTTTAAAAGAAATTGAGTGAATGCTAGATTATTTTTGTTTTGATTAATGAGAGAAGTAGGATAATGTATATATTGTGTTATGTATTTAGTTCCACATCCATGTCTATATTTGTGGCTGTTTTAACTGCCTGTGAGGCCTATGAGCAGGTGTTAGATAAAGAAATGAGTAAGTCAGTTGTTTGGAGAGCATCCAGGAATAATGGATTAACCTAAATCCCAACATCCTCTCCTTTGGTTTAACTGTTTCACTTTATTAAACAAATATTGCTAACTTCTCTTTAAGAATTATTACCAAAATACTTTCAGAGGAACTAGGAATGATTGCCATCTGCTGGGCAGAGTATGAAATTAAATTGCAGCTTTTCATCTAAAAATATTTAGCTTATAAAACCATGTTCTGTCTCCCTTCCTCAGTCATGGAGTCGGTGGCTAGAAATCCCTAAATGGAGATTCATGTTCATTGCATTGATGACTCTCCCTGCCTGCCTGCCTGCCTACCTACCTACCAGTGACGTGCGGTGAGGTTTATACCTGGTGAGGCTCAGCTGGGCATCCTTTTGCGAAGCAGCTCAGCAGGGCAGCGGTCGGCCTCAGTGGGGGGGGGGAATTTGCATCACGGGAGCAGCCAAGTGCCCGGGTCTGCAGCAAAGGCGCTTGGTGGCTCCCGCGATGCAAAGTGCCCCGCCGCCCCCGATGCCGCTGCCCACCTGCTGCCCCGGCCTGCGGCTGCTGCTTCTCCAAGCTCCACCGCTGGAAGTCCCGGATCACCTCTGGGGGAAGGCTGAGTGAGAAGCGGAGCGAAGCTTCTCCGCAGCCTCCCGGCACTATGCAGAGGCTCTCGCAGGAGCGCGTGCCAGGGGCCGGCGGCCCGGAGCGGCCCCGGCTGCGAGACAAGGCAGCACTTAAAGCAGCCGCTGCCACCGCCATCGCCTCATTCTCTTTGGTTAACACTAAGCAGACATCAAGCCACTGTGACCTGGAATCTGGTAGCAACTATCTTGGCCTTAATTATTTTTAAAAATATATTTAAATTTCTTTCTTTTTCCTGAGGAGACTGGTGAGGCTCCGCCTCCCTTGCCTCTAGTGACTGCACGTCCCTGCTACCTACCTACCTACCTACCTACCTACCTACCTACCTATCGTAGGAAGTGGCACCCACCCCTCTCCTAGAAATTGAAATATTCTAGGAAATATTTAAAAGGCAGAATACTATATTTCCCTGGATGAGAAACATGTTTTAGGCAGGAAACACACTCACTCTTAATAGCCCTCACCATTTTCAATAACCCACAGCAGATGTTAGTCTATTCATTGGCAAATACCCTCACCCAAGATCCAACAAAGGTAGGATTAGCCCTCTACCCATCTCACCACATGGCACCTAGGAAGATTACATTACCCAGCAAAGCTCAACCAAGCCTGGGACTCAGGACAGCCTATAGAATTGCCCCTCTATGGCCCCATGGCAGTCTGACAACCAATCACAATACAAGCTCAAATTCAAAAGCCCATAGAGAATATATAACTCAGACACTCTCAGCATCTCTTCCCTTTTTTTCTTCACCCAACATCTTCAAGGCACATGATCCTATCCATCATTAAAACTTTCGTTCCAAGCAACTCCCATGAATCCAATGTCTTTACCCCCATTTGGAACTGAACTCAGATGGACATTTCTTCCAACTCTATCATCTGTCTGTCTGTCTGTCTGTCTGTCTGTCTGTCTGTCTGTCTGTCTGTCTGTCTGTCTGTCTGTCTATCTGTCTATCTGTCTATCTGTCTATCTGTCTATCTGTCTATCTGTCTATCTGTCTATCTGTCTATCTGTCTATCTGTCTATCTGTCTATCTATCTATCTTGTATCTATCATCTATCTATAATCTTCTGTCCCCTTCATCTTTTGCCTTCAATCTTTCCCAACATCAGGGTCTTTTCCAATGAGTCCTTTCTTCTCATTAGATGGCTAAAGTATTTGAGCTTCATCTTCAGAACAAAGGCTATGTCTAATACCGGTACAGTGTAATCAGTGGTGGGATTCAATTTTTTTTACTAATGGTTCTGTGGGCGTGGCTTGGTGGGCATGGTGTGGCTTGGTGGGCGTGGCTTGGTGAGCATGGCAGGGGAAGGATACCGTAAAATCCATTCCCTCCCCACTCCAGGGGAAGGTTACTGCAAAATCCCCATTTCCTCCCAATCAGCTAGGACTTGGGAGGCAGAAAATAGATGGGAGCAGACCCAGCCAGAGGACTTATTTACCAGTTCTCTGAACTACTAAAAAAAAAAAAACCTTCTCATTAAAATATTGCAAAGAGAAATAGCCATTGAACCATGTGCAATATTATTAAAGCATCACTGTCAATCTTCTGGATAATGGTGAACATGAAGTTATGCAGTCTCTGCATTACCTAGGTTGTTTTTAAAACTCTGTATCTGGTCTATTGAACGGTGGCTGGGAGAAACATAGTACAGAAATCCAATCTTCCTTAAAAATTGTCCAGTGTAAAAAATCAAGAGGAAACTTGCAATTTAAAGTTTTTGAGGATTTGGGTTTTTTTTTTAACTGCATGGTTTTCATAACAGGAGTGATCCACATGTTCATGTATTGTGATCTTGTAAATTATCTGTTTGTTTGTTTCTTTTCCTTGTCCATCAACAGATTCAGCAACCTAGATAGATATTATTTTAATTTATTTCCTTATTCCAGGAATCAGCTTCAGTCCAGCTACTTCAAATCTATGTTTACTGTATATGTAGGTCACATGATCTGTCATATGTTTCTATGCTGAAATTTGAAAAAAATGCATGGTCATCAATTCTATCTTATTACTAGCATATGTTCTTCAAAATAAAGATTTGCTGGAAAAATATTGAGATTGAAAA
The DNA here is from genome assembly GCF_051295495.1 of Thamnophis sirtalis. Classification (NCBI taxonomy): domain Eukaryota; kingdom Metazoa; phylum Chordata; class Lepidosauria; order Squamata; family Natricidae; genus Thamnophis; species Thamnophis sirtalis. The sequence goes on from NW_028261391.1 coordinate 21,805,028, forward strand.
ACCAGGCTTTCTGATGCTGCAGAAAGTGATTTCATATACATGTGGGTTCTCCGAACTACTCAAAATTTCCGCTATTGGTTCTCCACAACTGGTCAGAACCTGCTGAATTCTACCTCTGGTGTAGGCTAGAAATTCTAAATTCCTCAGGCATTACTAAAAAAAACCTTGGATTACAATCATACCCTATTCATTTTGAAATATTCTCCTTTTCATTAATCTAGCTTTGAAGAGCTAATAGCTCTATGGACAACATGAAGAAAGAGGACAATGAAACTCTATGCTCCACTAGCCCATCTTCCAATGTTTCCTCTAATGCAGTGTTTCTCAACCTTGGCAACTTGAAGATGTCTGGACTTCAACTCCCAGAATTCCCCAGCCAGCATTTGCTGGCTGGGGAATTCTGGGAGTTGAAGTCCGGACATCTTCAAGTTGCCAAGGTTGAGAAACACTGCTCTAATGCGTCTAATGCTTAATCAAATGGGGAAATACATATAGGCAGTCAATCTTATAGTGGAAATCGGTTGATCTCCAGTTTGGTATTCAGTTTCGTAAATGCAACAGGTAGACCAAAATTGAGACCAGAACTTCTGTTGCTCAATCACGTGACTCTAGAACGCTGCAACCATCATCAACACACGTCACCTGCCAAGCATTTGAATTTTGATCACATGACTACAGGGATACTGCAATGGTCGTAAATGCGAGGACAGGTTATCATTTTTTGACCATTCTTCTATCATTGAATGGTCACTAAACATATAAATAGAGGACAATTTGGATCTTCAGGAAGGTTCCCCTGATTTTAAGCTTCAGCATTTATCTTTTCTGTTCCATTTATTCAGAGCCATGGTGGCACAGTGATTAGAGTGCAGTACTACAGGCTACTTCTGCTGACTGCTGATTTCCAGCGTTTTGGCAGTTCAAGTCCTACCAGCTCAAGGTTGACTCAGCCTCCCGTCCTTCCAAAGTAGTTAAAATGAGGACCCAGATTGTTGGGGGCAATATACTGACTTTGTAAACCACTTGAAGAGGGTTGTAAAGCACCGTGAAGCGATATATAAGTGCTATTGCTATTGCTATTCATACATGGACAGTCCTTCCAGAAGAGGGCTTCCTACAGCATTGGAAAAACTGGTTGATGCAAATTTTACAGAAGAACCTCATAAGAGCATCTGAAATAATATACAGTTGAAAAGTGATGTGCTTTTATCCCCTTCTGTCTCCTTGGTAAAGAAAATCTGGTTTATGGCAATTACCTCACCATAAAGCAAAATATGTGGAGTGCAGGGTTAAAACAGTGGCAAGACGCATAGCCAGGGGACAAAGCTGAATGGATTTTGCACCATGACATGGGGCAGGCAGCACTTGGAATGATCCTCTGAATTGCACAGCAAAGGAGTATTGGTGGGAAAGTAATGTCCAGTCATCTTGTCCATTTCACTGCAGCTTCTTCCAATTCTTGGAACATCTTAACGTTTTGAGTTCCCCAGGTTATTATTTAAGTGGTATACATTTTAACCTTAAAATGCCTTACTCAGAGAGAGACATCTTTCTGCCATTGCGTGGTATTCAGCCTGCTGCTTAATATAATATAAAATAAAGGAAAACATTGCCCTGGCAGTAATGTTAGCTCAGCTCTCTTTGACCTTCCCATTGTCTATAGCACTTTCTGTCAAACATACTCAGCAGTTTTTGCTGTTACGTGATATTCTCAAAGGGAGAAGAAATTACAGCTTTCCTAAGAATTTGCACTGTATGGCAAAAAAGATCAAGAAACTTTGAAGACAGAAAAGATGGATAGACAGCAATGTAAGCCAAAAAGGAATGAAGAATTTAAAATGCTTAAAATAAATAATAGAAAAAGCGTAAAGTTACAAAGGTCACTTTTAAATTTAAATAAGATTTTTCCAGCTTGGTGCTATCCAGAAGTGTTAAACTATAGTTGTTAGCATTCGTAGCCAGCAAATCGGGCTGCTTCGTCAACATCCTCATCCAAAATGGCAGAATCATTGAGGCCACTTGGAGATTTATCTGTGTCCTCAGGATCATCTGACCAGTGGTGGGTTCCGGATCCTGTTGCAACTGGTATGGTGCAACGGGACCCAATGTCCACAACATGAACAAGCGCACATGCGTCCTTACCTCCTGCGATACCTCTGTGATGCTCCAGCTGTTCGGCAGAGCATTGCACAGGTGCTGTGCGCTCCGTGCGCGTGTGTGGAACCGCCAAACACTGAAATACAGGTAAGGACGGTGGGCAGGTACCCGGTGCTCCCAGCAGGCACCGGTACGCCCGTACTGGGGCATACCGCCTGCAACCCACCACTGCCTCTGACTTTCGGAAAGAATGCTGTTGACCAGATGGTTGCAAGGAATATAAAACCCTTCAGTTCTCCACTATTCAGTCAGAACTGAAGAAGCTTCTTGGATGAGAAGTGAAATGTCTTCTAGCAAAACAAGAAAGTCTACTTACCTTTTGAAAGAAAGCACCTTTGGGACAACCATGATCTGGGTGACTGAGAATCTCCATAGACATTCTATCCTGATAGCATAATATTGTCATCTACAAATACATGGCTAGCTCTTAGGTGAAAAGCCCACCTGAATTAACATATTCAAATTGTTCCAGATGGATCAGTCTGCGTGCCTTGGATTATCTAAAAAGAGCCGAGGTGGCGCAGTGGTTAGGGTGCAGTATTGCAGGCCACTTCAGCTGACTGTTATCTGCAGTTCAGTGGTTCTAATCTCACCGGCTCAAGATTGACTCAGCCTTCATCCTTCCGAGGTGGGTGAAATGAGGACCCAGACTGTGGGGGCGATATGCTGACGCTGTAAACCGCTTAGAAAGGGCTGAAAGCCCTATGAAGCAGTATATAAGTCTAACTGCTATTGCTATTATCTGGAATTTGTTCTGGACTACTGCTATGATCACTGAATGGGGCTGCCCTTGAAGAACATTCAAAAGCTTCCACTGTTACAGAATGAGGCAGCACAGTGGTAAATAGCACTCGTCAGAGGTGGTATTCAGCCAGTTCTGGCGAACCAGTAGTGGAAATTTTGAGTAGTTAGGAGAACTGGCAAATACCTGGCTAGCCCTGATCTATTCACTGCCTCCCGAGTCCCAGATGATCGGCTGGGTCTTCTTCTGTTGCCCTGCACAGGAGAATGGAGCTGGAAAGCAGGTTAGTGGGGTGAGGATGGAGTGGGGATTTTGGAGTATCCTTCCCCTGCAATACCCACCAAGCCACGACCACAGAATCGGTAGTGAAAATGTTTGAATCCTACCACTGGCACTGGTTATTTGGTGCATGCAACATCTCTACTTTGTGAACTGCCTTGGTGACCAGTGTGCAATTCAAAGTACTACTTGTCACCTTTAAAACCCTTTATGGCTTGGGACCAAGTTTACTGAGGGACTTGTCTTTTCCCTGTTGTTTCCAACCATCTGATCTGGTCATTCTTTGGATCTTCTCAGTTAAGGAATGTCAGCTGGTGAGGTCTAGAAGCCATGCCTTTTTTTGCTGTGCCTTTTCTGTGCCTTATGGAACACACACACACACACACACACACACACACACACACACACACACACACACACTCTAGAGATCAGGATGACCCCAACCCTACCTATTGACTTTTCATATGTCCTTAAAAACTCCCTCTGTACTTGTGCCTGCAGCCAGGAGTGTGTGAAGGGATCTATTTCTTGGTTATTTTGTATTATTGTAATTGTATTTTATTTTATTTCTAATTTTGTTAGCGAGTTAGAATCACTTGTGAGGATGGGCAGCCTTAAAGGTAAAGGTAATGGTTCCCCATGGACATATGTGTTGGTCGTTCCAGACTCTGGAGTGGTGGTGCTCATCTCCATTTCAAAGCCGAAGAGCCAGCACTGTCTGAAGATGTCTCCCTGGTCATGTGGCCAGCATGACTAAACACTGAAGGCGCATGGGACTCTGTTGCCTTCCCACCAAAGGTGGTTCCTATTTTTCTACTTGCATTTTTATGTGCTTTCGAACTGCTAGGTTGACAGAAGCTGTGACAAGTAATGGGAGCTCACTCTGTTATGTGGTGCTAGGGATTCGAACTGCTGACCTTTCTGATCGACAAGTTCAACATCTTAGCCACTGAGCCATGGGCAGTTGTACAAATTGAATTAATAAATAAAAATAACCAAATATGTTAATAATATTCTAAGCATATGATAAAGCTTTCAACTGATCACTCCAACATTCCCTAGACTGTTATGCTTAGTTTTTGGATAGTTTGCTTCAAGGTATTTCAGAACGAGAGACAGTCTATTCATTCTGACTTGATCAGGGCTAAAGATATTGATATGAGTAAAGGGCAATATCTCTATTTTCCATCAATGGTCTTAATATGTTGGGGACAATCAGTGACAATTCTTCCACCTTTCTGTACAACCTACACTATCAAATAAAGAAGTACAGGGTGGACTCTAAGACTTCCAAGGTCTCCTCCAACTCTATTATTCTGTTCAGTTCTGAATCTTTCTGAGTAGAGGATGAGTGATTTGCAGACAGGGGAAAGGGTGAAAAATTTTCCTTTTGTGGAATTTCCATTGTCTTTCAAAACTGGACAGCTGCCAACAACTGTATAATAACATACAGTAAAAATGATTGTGGTTTGGAAACTGTAAAACTAATCACTTTATAATTACAAATACGCATTGAGAATAATTCATCATCCTGCAAACAGGATTATAGTTGGGAGCCATCGCAGAGAGGCAAAACTGTCCAGAGGGGCTTGGAGAAATAATTATAAAGTCAGACTGTAAATGTGAGAAACAAATGCAGTGTAACTTCACCTTGATTTTATTTCTTGAAGAGGGGACAGAGGGAAGCTTAAACAGGTTTTCAAGATTTTATATCCTGCTATAATGTAGCAATACTGCAACATCCTTCCAATGACTTTCTTGTGACACTGAGCAGTCAATAGATCAAATTGGACCCAGTTTCTGGTAATTATGTAGCCTAATGCCTGTCATCTTAATCTGTCTCCAGTCTGCAGCTCTTCCAAGCTCATTTTAGTAATCCTCAATCCATCCATCTACCAAATCTACTCCTCAACCTTACAAAGTCTAGTATTTTTCATAATCCATCATCCATTATATCACATTCAAAAAAATGAGTTTCTTTCATAATTGGCAATTTAGCACACTGTTTTCAATAGAGGTAAATCCACTGAATTAAGTAAATAGAATTATATCCACAGCTAAACTTTTAATGATGATTGCAAACAAAATGTTGCTTGCTTTCCGTGTTGTCACAATTGCTTGGTGTTTATAATTTAGTTACATCTTTTAGTTTTTAAGTTTAAAATTGATTTACAGACTGATACCGTCAGCTGTTTCAGTAATAATTATGTCATGAGAAAAGGAAGCATGATGGAAAATACCTTTATGTCATTTTTACTCCTTCAGCTTTAAAAATAATTTTGAAACCAACTAGTGAACATTTTTACTCCTCTTGGTTTTCAAATTCTGAGACCATCAAATTATTGCTGACCAAAGAAAAGACATTCTTGGCTGATATAATCTCCATCCACAGTTTTGCCTTTCGGTTCAGGAAATAGAATGCTTGCTGTGAGGTAGAATTGCAAAGCCACAAAGAGACAATCCTTGTTTGCAATTGAAAGAGCTGAGAAATAATGGTATAAACATTCTGGTGCTATAATAGTAGAACTATAGTGGAAAGGAAGACAAGATCAGCTTGAGATCTGGAGACAGTGAAATAAGAATTCCTATCAGTGAGAAAACATCCTTCCAAATTTTTTGGGGAGGACTTAAGTATCTCAGATGGCAACTTTGCCCTTAATGCTGTTTCAGATATATTGCAGCTAAAATAAATCAGCTCAGCTATAAGATACAGGTGACAGCATCAGATCATAAAGACCTGGAGCTAAAAAAACCTGCAATGAAACCAAACAAAGAACAGAGAAAAGCGGGGAGGCAGGGCGAATCTAAAACCCCATGATTGCAAACACTAACTTATTCAACTTTAAAAATTGTATAAGTTTACATTCTAAAGTTCTTAATGTTATATTAATAAAATTAATTATTGTTAATTTTTAAACAGCAATTTGAAATTAGTAAGCATATGGAATCATATTTTCTGATCTTGCTTCTCTTTAGATAAAAGCAGGTCAAAGGCTAATAGTTGACAAATATAATTACATTAATTTTTCAGTCCAGTTCACAAATATTACTCCGATAATAACATAATAACTCTTTTTATCAGCAGTCCAAGTACAATAACTTCAAGTTCTTCATACATTTCAGATATCTGAATTATAAGTTAAAAACCCATTCATACCTTTGATCTCTAAATATCTTCAGGGTCTTTCTTTTTAAGCATAAAGTCTATTATTTAATATTTATTGATAATAAAATGTAAAGAAAATATTCAATTTGGGTATGTGTTTGCTTGTACACACACACACGACAGTGAAATGTATATTTGTGCATAATAATTATTTATTTACAGTATTATTAGATTTTTATCCAGTCAGCACCTTCAAAAGACCACGGAGTTTGCATACTTTATTTTCTAGCATCTTCATAAGAACATTATTTCTAGAGCTCAAATTAATCCTTGTAATTCTTCTCTGGACTTTTTTTTAAATAGTTTTTTTGAGTTCTTAAAATGAATATTTTTCATCGTATTCATTAATAAAAACACAGGAGAGCTGTTTGATTTTTAGAATTCAAACCCTATTAGGCACTAATGATATTCTAGTTTCTTCACTACCGGTTCGGTAGCGGGAGAGTGCATGCACTCCTGGGCATGTTCAGAACTTTCTGTGAATGTGTAGAAGGTCCGTGATGACGTCTGGGTGGGTGGGCGGAGCCTCACACCGCTGCCACTACCAGTTCGCTTGAACCGTTGCGAACTGGCAGCATATTACCTCTGCTATTAGTACACTCCATTTGAAATCTCACTCCAGTGGTGGGTTCTGGACCCTGTCGCAACCGGTACGCTGCACATGGGGCCGGGCATCCTAGTCAAGCACACGCGCTGCGCATGCAAGCACACACCACCGCCCTGCGACACCCAGCTGCTCAGCGAAGGTCACGCAGGTGCTGCATGCTGTGCGCATGTGCGCAATTGGCCTGTTTCCTTTAAAAACAGCTATGGAACACGGGCGGGCGGGTGCGCCAAATGAGTCACCATACCAGTAAGTGGCCACTGCTCCCAGCTACTACCGGTACGGCCATACTGGGCCATACTGCCCGGAACCCACCACTGTCTCACTCATTTGATGAGGAATCGCTGCAGCTACCTATCCATTTAATTGCTATGATATCCAGGCTACACTTAACTAACTTTGCTCATCCAAGTGCATATTTTTCAACAGCTTTGCAGAAATAAAATGTATTAGATGAAAAGCATCATCACAACTTATTAAGGAAATACTCAATTTGAAATGAGGTTAGTCTGGCAAGATTTATTCTTGACAAGCTGTTCTGACTTTTATTTATTAGAGTGTTATCCTGTCTTTATAAGTAACTCAAGGCAGTGAACACATACAATTCACCTTCATCCTATTTTCTCCACAATAATAACTCTCTGAGTGGTTGGGCTGAAAGACAAAAATCCACCTAAAGAAAGCTGGCCCAAAGTTACCTGGTTAGCTTTCATGCCTAAGGTAGGACTAGAACTCATAGTCTGCTGGTTTCTAGGCCAGTACCTTCACCAGATCTTTCCAGTTAACAGTCAAGCTAAGTAATCTTTAGTTCTTCAAACTCTTTTTGAACATATGGACATTTGATTGATTGATTGATTGATTGATTTATTACATTTATATGCCGCCCTTTCCCCCGAAGGGGACTCAGGGCGGCTCACAATTCAATCAGGGAAGGAGGTACAGACGGGGATAAAAAGACGAGACATAACAATACAAAATTTAAAAACACACAACAACCATACCATTCGAGAAGGGGGGCAAAAACTCTTTAGCCCCATTTGCCTTCCCATAACCTGCCTTACCTGAAAAATAAATGGTAAAGCTTGGATTAGACTGTCAGCAAGTTGTCGGTGTCTTAAAATGCAGTTCCAATGCATTCAAAATGAAATTTAAATTCAAATTTCCGTGATCCTGTTTCTACCAATTATAAACTGTAACTCTTCCTCTATCTTTGATGATATCATTGGTTTTCGGTTGCCAGGCTCATGCCATGTTCAAATATGTCTTCTTCAGTTTGGTACTCCATCAGGTCACGATCATAGTTGTTCCTTCATGACTGTTGGCTGCTGTCTTTGGTTCTCTTCTGCTTTGTCTGAAAAGAAGGTGTGGTTATGAAAAAGGTTATTTCAGGCATTCCTCTGCTCAAAATAGAGGCACGATTGTTGTGCTCAAACAACCTACAAAAAGTTTGGGATAATAAAGCATATCAAAATAGAACTTTTGTTTATTCCGGTGATAAAAATTTAATTCATGTAAGTTAAATCATGAACAATTTACTGTTCTTCCATGACAGCCCAAATGTGTGGTCATAAGTGACCATTTTAGTTTGCTTAATTGTAGTGATGGCCACATTTTTATTAGATCTCTTGATCTGTTGATTACACTATTGTAAACAAAACCCTCTTAAGCAGTCAGTCAGTTTACCTTTGTTTAATTTAAACAAAAGGCAAAAAGAATAACACGGAAGCCCAGGACAGGGAGCAAGATAATTACTATTTTTGTTATAGTTTCCTATAATTGAAAATGGCATATTCACAGGAACAATGGGAAAACCAATACTAAAGATTAAAACAGAAAAAGCAGTGGTCAAACATTCAAACAGATATGCAATATTTGCTTATATAGTTATATTAACCACAGCTAGCATTATCTAGCTGATGCTGTTACCTGGAATTTTAGGCTTCATTATTAGCATTCTAATAATGACAATATTAGCATTTTAGCCCTCTTTACTATTGCACTGAAAAGACTTTTAGGCAGGATTTTTTTTTCTCCTAATGTTTAAATCTATTGATTAAAGATGAAATCTCTTTTCAGATAGAATTTTATCAATTGAATGCTAGTACAGAAAACAAAAATTGTACAGTGCTGTATGAGAATGGATATACCCTGATCAAGGATACGCTTACTCACAGAAACAACTTCATCATCTTGCCTTCTAGAGTACATATTGTCTTTGAAGATGTATATTTCTGTAATAAACTTTATCCAGATAGCTATTTAGGTATATTATACCCAGTAGAATCTAGGCTTGTTTTTCTTCTTTTTGTTGCTTTCCATAAAAAAGTGGTTTTGAAGCTTGCAACACATTCTTTTTTTTAATTTTTATTTTATCAATTTCATATATACATTCACAATTATATGATCTCATAACTGTTATTAATAATATGTATTTATAACAATTTTTCCCTACTGTTGACAATAAACTTGAAGATTGCTTTTTTATCATCCCATAGATCCATCTTATCTTACAACGGTCCTACTTCTTCTTCCCTCCCTCCCTCTTTCCTTCCCTCGTTTCTTCTCTCCTACTCCCCTTCCTTCCTTCCCTCCCTCCTTCCCCTTCCCTCCTTCTCTCCTTCCCTCCTTCCTTCCCTCCTTCCTTCCTTCCCTCCTTCCTTCCTTCCCTCCTTTCTTTTCTCCTTCTCTCCTCCCTTTCCCCCTTCCTTTCCTCCTTCCTTCCCACCTTCCTTCTCTCCTACATTCCCTCCTTCCTTCCCTCCTTCCTTCCCTCCTTTCTTCTCTCCTTCCTTCCCTCCTTCCTTCCCTCCTTTCTTCTCTCCTTCTCTCCTTCCTTCCCTCCTTCCTTCCCTCCTTGCTTCCCTCCCTCCTTCCCTCCCTCCTTCCTACCCCCTTTCTTCTCTTCTCTCCTTCCTCCTCTCCTTTCCCTTCTCTCCTTCCCCTTCCTCCCCTTTACCCTTCCCCTCTTCTTCCCATTCCTCCCCTCTTTCCTACTCTTACATTCCCTCCCATTCTTCCTCTGCCTTTCCCTTTCTCCTATTCCTCTCCTTTCTCCTCTCCTTCCTATCTTTCCTTCTACTCCTCCCTCCATCCACTCTAACCGTTGTTGTGTTCGCAACACATTCAAGAACAAGAGGCCTCTTGGCATAGCCAAATATATTAATATTCAACCAATGGGCATGGAAACAGCCCACTCTTGGGGCTCATGGACCTTCTGAGCAGTTGATTACAGATCACACAACTTAATACCTGGGACTTTGCCAAGTTCACTGAACTCTGTTTGTGTCTTGGGTTTTAAAAATAACTAAAAAGAAGAATAATTTCTGGGAAGACAGCCAACTATCCATCTGCAGCAATGTTTTGAAATAGAATTGTTGCAGCAGATTGTGGTTTGTAATCTACTTACGAAAGATCAGGACTTGAGACCATGAAGGAAGAGAGAAACAGGTTTATTGGATGCATCGAGTTCAGCATGTTCACACACCAAAATCTGAACTGACCTGAGCTCTGCCCAGGATCCTACTTTTATGCCGTGTTCCACACGGTGCATTCGCAAGGCGTTTCCATACACGAGACAAGCATGACATTTCAAAAAGCAGAAGTTCATTTGGACTGTTACAGCAAAGTACATAGGAGAAATATAAAAAACAGAAGTTCCTATTTCATCTTAAGCTGTCAGCACCTTTTACCTCTGTTCTATCTCTCAGCCACGTCTGGCTTCCTGTGCCCCCACTTTACAGGGTCTTGCCACACTGTTCAGCCCTATTTGTAATATGAGGAAGTTAAAAGTCAACTTTGGGACTCCAGGGCACTGGAGTAAAAGCCAAACTAAAATGAATCTATAAGGTCCATTCTATTAAGACCACCTAACCTGGCCAGCCACTGGTGGATTTACCTGTGCAACCCATGCTGTATCAGAATAGCTTGCAATCACATTTGAGACCATACCTGTAGCAAGCAAACAAGAGATAGAACATCGATAAAGAATCAAGCTAGAACTTTTGAACAACAATTTCCAAATGTTTAGCCTTTGGAGAACATGTCCCCTGTTAATCTGATAGCTGAGCAAAATCTTATTTAGCCCCAGAGTTTAAAATCCTGTATATTCCTCAGGGATTTTCTCAAACAAGAACCCCTTTGGGCAGCTTGCTTACCTTTGTGATTTTGTAGGAATCTTGCTCTGTTCTCAAACAAACTCTGTACTTTATCTGCCCGTTGTTTTAATTTTGTAAACAAAACTTATAAAACCTATTTAGAGTCCAAAGAGAGCATCTCAGCAAAGGGCAGTAAATTCTAATGTTATCACTGATAGAAAGACAGGGCTCTAGAGAACAGATTCTATATTAAGCTTTCAAAGATACATGGCAGCAGTGCATGGTTTTCAGGCTTGATCTGAATTTGCTTTTAGGTGATTGATCATTTTCATCCAAGAATTTGGTTTATAAGAGGGAAAATGCTATTATGCAATTTGTGCCAGCATAGTCAGTTTATGGAAACATGCCAAGACTTCTTCCTTCCAAAACCTCTTTCTGCCCTCACTCACATATTTACCATCATACGGTGTGGTTATTCCAATATTGCCTTTTAGTTATTTTTTGCACCTGCAACAGGTTAATATGGTATCAAAATGGCCATCTCGCTCATTTCCTAAAATGAGAAGGAAAAAGACCTAACATCAGAAATAAAATTGAACATCTTGCATCAAGCCAAGTATTTATTTATTTATTTATTTAATTTTATTAGTTTGTCAAACATATAGAAGAGAGCACGTATAAGTATGAACATGTACATGAATAAAGAAACTGAATACAAATAAATGGGGATAGTAGGACAGGGACAGTATGCACACCCCCTTTATGGACCTGTTAGGAATGGGGTGAGGTCCATGGTAGACAATTTAAGGTTGAAGCTGTGGGGATTTGAAGATGTAACAACAGAGTCAGGTAGAGCATTCTAGGCATTGACCACTCTGTTGCTGAAGTCATATTTTCTGCAATTGAGTTTGGAGCAATTTACTTTGAGTTTGTATTAATTGTTTGCCCATGTATTATTGAGGTTGAAGCTGAAGAAGTTGTTGAAAGATAAGACGTACCAGACAATTTTGTGTACTATGCTTAGAAGTTGAAGGAACCTTAGCTATAGAACTAACTTTTATCCTGGGTGAATGTACTTGGTGCAACATAATGAAGAATGCTAATAAAATGTGTAGAGATAGCTCTGTGTCTGCAGTGATAACTATGTGCATTAGTAATCCAGCTATAGAAAATATGGAGGTATTTGCTGTACATAGAACAGAAGACAAGAAAAAAAATGTATTTGAGTAACCTAATACTTAAGAATAAAGGCTTTAAATATTTATAACATTATAAATATGACATTGCAACATTAGACACATTACCCAGCAATCCCTTTTTTCCTGATTAGTTCAGTGTATCACTTTTTGCAATTCATTTGGGAAATGTATTGCTAGCATAAAGTGAAAGAATTCTATGCTGAGACTAGAATACAAGAATTGGAATCATGCCCTGTAGGCCAATTCCCTGCCCCCCTTTTTTTGTTCTGAATCAATTTTCTCAAATACTTGGTGCAACAGCCCCTTTAGTGACCAAAGTTACAAAAACACTGAAAAAAGTGAATTATGATCATTTTTCACACTTATGACCATTGATGCATCCCCATGGTCTTACATTCAGATGCTTGACAACTGACTCACATTTATGAGAGTTGCAGTGTCTGGAAGTCATGTGATCCGCCTTTGCAATCTTCTGACAAGCAAAGTTAATGGGGAAACCAGATACCTTTAACAATCATGACACTAATGTAACAACTACGATTCACTTAACAAATGTGGTGAAAAAAGTAGTAAAATGGGGCAAAACTCACTGAACAAATTTCTCACTTAACAACATAAATTTTGGGCTCAATTGTGGTTGTAAGTTGAGGACTATATCTGTATTAGTTTCACTCCTAGATCATGGAGTTTTGAAAGCAGTTTTAGCATGTTTGTCTGCAAGTAATTTACTCAGATATTACTATCTTTTCACTGTTCAGTGTTTGTGCTGTGACTCATACAATAGCTAACAATTAGTGCCAGGGCAGTTGGCATTTCCTTTAATGTAAACAAGCCAGTTTCCCTATATTGAATAAAAGGAAATATACTTCGTACAATTGACTGAATAAATATATCAATAATATTTTTATTAGGGCCATACAATTATTTTAATCCATAAAATACAATTTTAAGGAAACTAATAAAACTTTATTAAGGTTTATTCTTTTATACCAGTTCCTATGTTACCAAATAAACAAAAAGGAGAGACAATGTTATTATCTGTCACTTCCTTAATCTTTATTCAATTATTAACTTGCTGTCTGAATCAAGTGCCAACAAACCAGGAGAGTTTGACCAAGTCTTTTCATGCAGTATGAGAAGAGAATCACTAATATTTTTATTCTAGATTTCTCAGACAAAAAGTCAGAGGCATAACATTTGTAGAATGGTAGTGGTTAATCAGTTGTATTAAAGGTAGCTCTCCTTGATTAAAACAATATTCCTTCTTGTGCAAGTTGAGATAACTCATTTTCATTTATAATCTTAGGTCTTTATAATTTCATCCCCCACAGTGCCACTCTTAATCATTGTCTTACAGAATATAGAATAACAGAGTTGGAAGGGAACGTGGAGATCTTCTAGCCCAGAGATCTTCAAACTTGGCAACTTTAAGACTTGTGGACTTCAACTTCCAGAATTCTGTTGGAAGAAATCTTATTTTCTTATTTTCTTTACAGGGCTAATTCTGTAAGGAAGGCAGGAAGGAAACATTCTGGTGTTGTTTCTAGCCTAATTTTTATTGCCCTGCTTACAGAAACTGCCTCTCCCGTTAACCCTTATTACATTGTAACAGCTAAGGCGAAGCGCCCATCAATGTGAGTGATATTGAGTTGGCCATGCCCACCCAGTCACATGACAACTGAGCCACTCCTACCCAGCTGGTCATTAGGGCAGAGAACCGGTTCTTAAATTATTTGAATCCCACCACTGATTGCAGGCCTCAGTGGTCACATGATTGGATGTTCCCTGCCCATTTCCTATGAGCAAAGTAAATTATCATATGAGGTTCTTTCTGGCAGTGGGACTGCCAGAGCTGCTGTTCCTAAGTGGCAGAGTCATGTGGACTTTACAATCATGTTACTTTCCTATGGAAATTCTGGTCCATAACCTGAGGACTACCTGAAACCCCTTCTCTTTAATTTTTTACTTGCAGTCTCTAAAAATGACACCTTGAGCCCAACCAAACCACATTTGCTTCACTTCAGTCAAATGGAATATTCAAACACAAGAACTTATGGTGACAATGCATTCAGAGCCTTTTGTGAGTTTACTGTCAACAAAACCTTCAACAGCATCAATTATTCATTAGTAAATTACACAATATCTTCACATAAACTTTCTATATAAAATAAATTTTGAGACATTTAAAATTGTGTAGAGAAGAAAAACCAAAGTATTACTTCGTATATGTTAATTACTGAAGAAATGAAAACAATACTAGTGGAGAACTGTCCTCAATTACTTCAGGTAGCCAAAGAGAAAAACACAACTTATTATGTGGAATCCCTGGTACTGCATTACCCCAGTTTGTTTTCTTTTCTTGCTTTCTGAGCTATATTCTATATATAACTTATTATTCTGGCTAATTATTAATAATCCGGATTTCTCTAGTTCAGACATGATAGCCCACTTTAAAAAATATATATTTAAAAAACTTTTCTTTGAGGAAAAAGAGATATTAATATCTTTTATACATTTATGTATATACAGTAACAGTCTTGCCCATGCAGTCTTTCTCATCTTCTATTTGAGGGCAAACAATAATATAAATTGGGCCTTGGTGCATATCAGCATCTTCCTAAGGCGCCTCATATTACGTGCAAGGAATGTTTGCTGTTCTTCCACACAATTTGTAGCAACAATATGATGTTTACTTACCGGTATTTATTACAAAAGCTCTTAGTCACCAGATCCTAAGTGACTTACAGGCAACAACAGACAATGCAATAAAAAACAGAACTATCAAAATTATCAGTATGAATAGTCCTAAACTTACATTTAGGACTGGAATTGTGGTTGTAACTCATATAAATTGTACATTGAGACAGCCATGTCATTGGATTCAATTTCTGACCATTTTTACAGCAGTCATTAAGAGAATCACGTGGTCATTAAATGTATCCATTCTCCCAAATGGGAAGGGCTTTTTTGTGCCAGAAACTAACAAAAAACATCACAGATCATGGTCATGTGGCTGTAGAATGCTGCAACTAATCATAAATGTTAGCTGATTGCCAAGCCCTTGAAATGTAGTCAAAGGTGTGTGTATGGTTGGATGGACTCTCTTCTGGGTTCTGGGTTCTGGTGCAAATGACAAATAAATCATGCTGGAACAAGGAAGGCAATTTTCAGCTGAAAAGGCAATTTGCCTTATGCTTGGGTCAAAGTTCCAAATAAGTACCCTAAGTGAAAGTTAGTTTCTACGTTATTTACAACATGTCATTCTACATATTTCTTTCACAAAGTTAGTATTTACACTAGGTTACTATTTATATTTATCCGTTTTGATACATTTATCATGTTTAATACAAGATAGCAAAATCTTCCTAATCTTATCTCATTGCCAGGAGTTTCCCCGTCTGTTTTGTTTGTTAGTTTTGCAAGGAAGAGGGCAACGAAAGTGTAAGTCATGGCTGTCCAACCTTTTGGCTTTCCTGGGCTGCATTGAGTGAAGAGGAATTGTCATAGGCTGCATATAAAATATACAACATTGTTAATGCATATAAACTTCCTTTTTTATTATACTGTATCTTGTGGGGCTGCATTGTTAGCTCTTCAGGACAGCATATGGCTCATGGGTTAAAAAGGCCTGATTTAGACAATCCAGTGGATAATTTAATCAGTTCTAATTTTTGGTGGCTTGTTTAATTCCTGGCTGACTTTGTTTAAGACATTGAGACCTTTTCATATGAATGGGATTCCTTTAATGTAGAAATTATTACTTTTGCTCCCCATGGGATTTAAAAGGGACTTTCCCTATTTGAAGGATTCTATTATTTCATACTGTTCAGCAATCCAGCTATCAGGGTGATGAGGCCACTATGTTTTATGATGACCAGAAGTGCTTTATGCCATAAAACATCCTTTCTGAGGCTGTCATAATTTTGAACAGTAGTTAAATAACTTGTTGTGAGGATATTATATATGTATATGTATATATATATGTATATATATATATGTATGTATGTATGTATGTATGTATATATATATGTGTATGTATGTATGTATGTATGTGTGTGTATGTGTATGTATATATATATACACACACACACACATATACATATATATGATTAGCAATTATAATGCAACCATTGAGGCACCAGATGCAAACCGTCAGTCCAAGAAGACTCCTGGGAATAGGTAAAGGTTCCTCTTGCACATATGTCTAGTTGTTCCCAACTCTAGGGGGCGGTAGTCATCTCAGTTTTAAAGCCAAAGAACCAGTACTGTCCAAAGATGATTCTGTGATCATGTGGCCGACATGACTAAACGTTGAAGGCACATGGAACGATGTTACCAGAAAGTCCAATGACTTCTTGAAAAAGCACCATTGGGACAACCAAGACCTGGATAATTGAGAATCACCTTAGATATTTGGCCAGTTTTTGCATGGTTTAACATCAAGTATAATTTGGATAAGCAAGGTTGATATATTTATTTTATAGGAATATTTCCTTTGAGCTTTTAAACTATTATAAAATAAATAATAATGTTGTGATGGAAGCCTGTTGTTTAAAACTGTTAACATGTTCTTGACAAGGGGTCACTGGTAGGTTCTGGACCAATAAAGCCTGACTGCTCCTTTGAGGATCAGTGTGTAAGTGTGAACTCTTCACCTGGAATAAGCATGCATTTTTTCCTTTGTTTTGGTGCTATATGGGAAGGACAATTAAAACCCTTAGTTGGAGAGGTACGAAAGGTAGGGTATAACAGAGTTGTAAGGGACCTTGTAGGTCATCTAGTCCAACCCCCCACTCAAGCAGGAGACCATACCATTTTAGACAGATGACAGGAGCTTCTTCTTGAAAGCTTCTGGTGATGAAGCTCCAGGAGTGGGTTCCTGCCAGTTCTAACCTCTTCCATAGAAGAGATTCCACAAATCTACAGTGCCATTTACAACCGGTTCCAGCTCCCTCCCCCACACCCATCCGCACATCATCAAGATGAAGAGTGAGAGGAGGAATTCTGGGAGTTGAAGTCCACAAGTCTTAAAGCTGTCACGTTTGAACACCCCTGGGTTTTTTTTTCTAAAGGGTTAGGGGTGCAAGGGTCTTGTAACTTGTCAGCTTTAAGACTTGCGTGCTTCAAATGCCAGAGTTTTGGTTGCTAAGTAAGAGCATTGTTAAGTGAGTTTCACTACATTTTACAAGTTGGCTATGTCCACCCAGTCACATGACTGCCAAGCCACTCCCACTCGGTCACATGGCTGGCAAGCCACTCCCACCCAGTCACATGGCCAGCAAGCCACTTCCACAAAGCAGGCCACACCTACAGAAGAGATTCTAAAAAACTTTTGAAACCCACCACTGTGAAGCTCCCACAACATCAAATTCAACCCTTTGCATTTGCACCAAGATTTCCCTATCTCTACATATGCAAATTGCTAAGCCTGCAAGTTCCAGAGGGCCACTTTTCAAAGGTACATTTTTTTAGACTACTTTCTTAAAAAAATAACTTGTTTTGTACAGAACTGCCCAATGGAAATTGATGATGATTGTTTTATATACAAAAAGAGGAACTGAAAACAAGCAGGTATGAGTGAAGATGCAGGAAAGGGAAACCTCCAACCCAATCTTTAGATAGCGTGCACGCACACACAGACACAGACACAGACACAGACAAACAAAACATCAGTTCTTGGAACTGGAAGACAACTGAGTAGCAGAGCTGGGGGGAAAAGTGACAAGAGGAAAAATAGCCTGACCAAAACCCACAAACCTAAGCAAGCTGCAAAGCAAACCAAGCTCATTAAATGCAGCAGCCCAACTGCAGAACTCCACAAACCGGCTTGGATTTTGGTGTCCAGCCAAGTATTCCCTTCA
The DNA here is from genome assembly GCF_051295495.1 of Thamnophis sirtalis. Taxonomy (NCBI): domain Eukaryota; kingdom Metazoa; phylum Chordata; class Lepidosauria; order Squamata; family Natricidae; genus Thamnophis; species Thamnophis sirtalis. The sequence continues at coordinate 21,823,130 of NW_028261391.1, forward strand.
TCAATATTCATCCCATAAATCCTTCCCTGTGGCTGTATTCCCCCCCTCCCTTTCCATCAGTGAAAGAGTGAGCTCACATATTTTGGGCATTGTGGATCTTTTTTTTCACCTTCTCTGTTTGTACTGTTACAAACCCAACGTGCTCCACTATTCCACTCCCAACTCGGCAGAAGACCGACCGCTCATTTTAAAAACAGACGTTTAAGTCACAGTTCTCGTTTTTGTTGTTCTGCTGTCCGTGAGAACTAAAAAGCAACCAATCGCCCGACGGAATCCGGTTTCCCACAGTGCTACCTTCAGAAAATCTCTACAAGGGACTAGAGCAGGGGGGAGGGCAATTTGACTTTTAATGGGGACAATTTGAACCTTATTTAAACCAAGTTAATGGCCCTTTAGGTCCCCCTCCCCCCGTGAGTAGAGTTCGCTTTTTGAGTAAAGTAAGAATTATATGTCACAGGAGGGGAGGCACCCGGACTTTAAAGATGCTTAGGTGGGGCATGGCCAAAAAACAACACTGGACTAGAGGAAGATGATATTTTTTTTCCTGAGAAAGGAGGTAGGGTTCAGTCTGTTAAAATGCTCCGGAGCCCTGCGCTGCTCTCTTTCAGCACCTTCGGAGCGTTTGGCGCCTTTTTTCCTCCTTAATTGCTTCTCACTAAGCGCTGCCGCGACACGTACGGGGAGGGGTTTCAGCCGTATCTCCCTCTCCCCCTCCCCCTCCCCCAAGCAGCCCATCGGCCAATCAGCGGCGGCTCTGGACAGCTTCTCTCTGTTCAGTGCGCTTCTGCCCTGCGTCCAAGGATGGCCAGCGAGCAGGAGTGCGGGCAGGTGCAGGGCAGGTGAGTCTCTCCCCAGGTCGAGCAAGAACGAACGGACGCGCAAGCAGGGCAGATCTGGAAGCGCCCGCGAGGGGAAACCCGAATTGCCCGCCTTGCAAGGCTCGCCGCTCCCTGCGCCTTCAAAGCGCTTCGCCCGCGAGGCAAAGATGGACAAGGGTGCGCGCGGGGCTCTCTTCCCTGCTGGCATCCGTTCCCAGCTCCTGGAGCAGCCAGGCAGCCCCGCTCTGCTCGGCGCTGCAACAAAGGAAAGGCGCCATTGCACAAGGCAGGAGAGCGGAGGAGGGCGGGGGTAGGTGGGGAGAGGAGGCAGGTGTTGGAGACCAAAAGAAAAGAAAAAAAAACAGGCGGGAAACTTTGGTGGCAGCCGGCCAGTCCCCGCGGCGCAAGAAAGACGGTCGCTAAAGAAATGCAAGCCGGGGAAAGGAAGGCGATGCTCGCAAAAGGAAAAGCCCCAACAATTGGCAGCCCTCCATCCGAGAGAGGATGCGCGCGCGCGCGTGTGTATGTTGACGGGCGGAGCGGAGGAAACGCCTCTCTCCAGCTTGGCGTCCCTTTTCTCTGACACGTGGGGAAGCTCCTTCCCGTTCTCGACCCCGAATCGCTTCTTTGGGGGGGAATTGGGGAGGAAAAGGCGCGTCATGGGGTTCCTTTTGGTTCTGTGCGGACTAGAAGACGAATCGTTCATTTGTTTATTTTAATTTGTTTGACGCCCATCTCTGGCTGTGAGGCGATTCTGGGCGGTTTCCAAATTATTACAATTATTGAAAGTAAGCTCCTCTTCGAAGATGCACGGCCCTGCATCCGTGTAACTTCCTGGACGGCAAGATTGTAATTGTGCCATTGCTTTCTTCCTGGATCTGTTTTGTTTTTTTCTATTTTCCTGCCTTCATCTGCAGTCTCGCTCGGTGATATCCCAGCGATCTTCCATGCAGGTTCGACTCTTGGTTTTGGACAGCAGCCAGATATTCCCTTAATCGACATCTTTCTTTATTACTGTATTGTTGTTTTCCTGAGTGAAAGCCTGAGCTCAGATACAGTTTCCTGACTGACACCAAGGCAGGATTATTTAACGTGGGTTATTTCATCCACATTGTGGCTTTTTTTAAAAAGCTCTGGTGACATTTGTAAAGGTTGCTAACAGAGTTTATAGGAAGCATTTAAAGAACTTCAACGGTCCAGCTATGTTCATTTAACTTTAAAATTGGGATTCTTGTTTCAAGATTAATTTTAATACATAGTTTTAACTTCCTTCAGGAAAATTGTTTGCAGAAATCAAATACATCACTTAGGAGGTACAGATTGTAGTAACTGGGTTTTTTTTTTTTGTTTGTTTTCAACAATAGCTGAAGTCAAATTGGTCTTCTTGAACATCATTATCCTGTTTCTTTAGCCATCCAAACTGATATTGGAAATCAGAAGAAAACCAGATCAAATCTTAGCGCAATTATTTCCCATTTCCCATTTCAACTTCCATCTTAAAACACAAACACACACACACACACACACACACACACAACCCAGGGAGAGAGAGAGAGAGAAAGAGAAATAAAATGAAATAAAATTGTAGTCTTAGCAACATGCATTTTATAAAATAGGAAAAGAACCTTCAAGTTAATACTGTATACTAATTCATGAAAAACCTAATGTATTTTGAAAAAATTAAATGTAGCAGGAAAACCTACTGTATATACAAAGCTAGAAATGAACATTATGCACAAATGCAACAATTTTTTTCCTTAAAGAGTTCTTTGATAGCTAGTCAGATTCCTCTCCCCTGCCTTCTCATCCCAGTTATCATTAATTTCAAAACTTTCTTTGACACTCTGTACTGTTAAGGCAAGTATAGCAAAGCACAACATATCTTAACAGACGTCCAACACTTGAAATTATAATTATGAGGAAGATGAAAGGATGTCTGGTCTGTTTGTGCCACCAATACTCACTAACAATCAAGACTGACTGAAATCCGCCCCCCCATACTTTCTCTTGCCACATTTCTTTCCCACAGTGAAGTGTACGTAGGTGCTCCAGTCCCACCTATGAAAAGAGCCAAGAATCTCAGTAATACTTAAATTTTGAACTGGCACAAAGGAGTCTCACATTCAGATCTGTCCTTCGCCCCAGAAGCTCACTGAAGAACTTTATATACTTAATCAACCCAAATTATTTTGAGAAAATAAAATTTTGAGGGAAGGGATACCGTGGCACTCCTAAAGGAAAATCAGAATAGAAATTTTAAAAAATTACAGAAAATTTCTTGTGGAATTAGATTTAATTCATTAAAATTTCCAGAGAATATTCTCTCATACACCCCAAGAAGACTAGGCTTCAGTAGATTTTATTCAGTATAAAGATGAAAAATAATAAACTGGGTTGAAAAATAATGCCTAGAATGATTGAATGAATTGTGGTTGGGCTCCCTGAACAGGCCATGATTACAAACTACAATAGTAGGTTTACTGAAGATGCTACATCAAAATCAAACAGACTATATCTTAGGGCAATAGGTATACTGTGCTGTAATCTACAGTCCATGTACATAATGGTTTGATCATAATTTTTGATCAAAGTTAAGAATATGCTAATGAAAACAAATATGAACACAGATCTTTGTGACACCTTCATTACCATTTATCGGTGTCTCAAGCCAGTTTATATGTTCACAAATGGACTTTTAAGTTTGAGTTAAATATATGCTTGGAGCACTGTAAGCCTGCTTCCCATTGGCCATAGCCCTATGGACATGCAATACATACGCTCTTTTTTCCTCAAAGAAAGGAGACAAAGATGAGATCACTGCATAAGCAGATCTCCAGAATTCCTGTTGCTAAGCAAGGCAGTTTTTAAATGAATTATACCTGATTTTACAATCTTTTTTGCATGGTTGTTACAGGATCACTGGAGTTGTTAAGTGAATCACATGGTCATTAAGCGAATTTGGCCTTCCCCATTGACTTTGCTTGTCAGAAGCTTGCCAGGAAGGTCACAAATGGCAATCAGATGACTCTGGAATGTTGCAACCATTATAAATATATGACAGTTGCCAATCACTCAAATTCTGATCACATGACCATGAGGATGCTGTAATAGTTGTAAGTGTGAGGATGGGTTGTAACTAATTTTTTTCAGGCCTGTTGTAACTTTGAATGGTCACTTAAATGAATGGTTGTATGTCGAAGAGCTCGTGTTATGCATACATATATTATTTGCATCATTCATTGGTATGCAACAGCACAAATCTAGTGCTATCTCAGGGCAATCTACAATTGATAGTCAAACTCAATAAGATGGCAGAAGTAGCACTATGATAAAAAAAAACTCATCCTCTTTTGTAAATGCATGTATAAAAGGGGAGGACATTTGAGCATACCCCCCATTTGCAGATGTGGGCTTCCTCCATGGATCCCTGTGTTGTGTTAATTGGATAGCCAGATTTCTTAAAAAGATCTGCTTTCAACATTTAATTTTTATTGTTATTCTCAGTTGAAAACTGAGTAGCTCAGTTTTTTGTTTCTCCCAAAAAAGCTTAATATACATAATTAAGGCCTTTATTTAGCAACTTGCTCAACCCATGTCTGTGCTATTCTTAGTCTTATGAAACATGTCTATTATAAAATATTGGTGTATCTAGACATGGGCATAATTTGATATTAATACTCAAATACTGATATCCCATGTTAGGCCTGCTTTCTAAATTTTTGATACAAATACTTAATGAAATCCTCCTAGTGTAAATTGAAGAGGTACTGGTACAGTATGGAACATTGCATTGTTTGTTTATTTGTTTGTATTCCACCTTTATTATTTTTATAAACATCTCAAGGCAGCAACAATATCCTTCTCTTATTTTCCTGACAATCATGTGAGGTGATTTGGGCTGAAAGAGAAAGTGATTCACCCAAAGTCACCCAGGTGGCTTTCATGGGTAAGACATGAAACAGTAAAAATAACAAACCAAGTAAATGAACCTAGAGATGCAATAATCAAAACACAATAAATGAGATTATAAAAATGCTTTAGAAAATGAAGCTATAAGCTGTAGTATAGTTTAGTATTAGTGTTTAGTATTTCTTAAAATTAATTCCATTGATATAATTTAAACAATATCAACACTGAATTTATATAACAGTATTATTATTGAATAGTTTATTCTCTGCAGCTTGTTTAGTTATCTCATAGAAACAGTCAGTCAGTTAACAGAATGCAAAGGAAAATAGAGTGTATGAGTCTTTCTCTTATCTTTCTAGACTTTGAATAATTTGCATTATCTTACCCACACAACATATGTGTGAATTCTGACTATCATAGTTGATAGTCAAGTTTTCATAAGCCTACTTTTATTTACCGATACTTCCTTCTAAAAACACGAGAGCCAATATGATACCATTATTGAGTTGTTTGTTAAAATAGAAAGTATAAATGCTGCATTTCAGGATTTTTTAAAAAAATTATTGCATCAGATAGTCTAATGTTTATATCTGTATTGCTCTTTGATCCTTGTTAAATGGAAATATGCAACTGGCTACTTGGATATGTAAAGTAGTCCAGTAAACTGGTAAACTGAATTGGAAGATGGAATTGCCGTTTCAGTAAGGCCTGGATAAAAATATACGTAGCTACAGTAAATGTATACATTTATAAGAGGAATGTATAATCAAAAAGAGAACACATTAGCATTCAGTTTGCATACATATCGGACATTTTGAAAACAATTACATAATTTTATAGCAATATCATATCAGATAAGGCTTTCTATTTCTAAGTTATATGACTAGATACCCTATGTATTTGCTTTGCTTGCTTTTTGTTTTTGAGATACAAAGTGTTGATGATCCTTTGTGGCACATTCTTAGGATTTTTTTAATAGGAAAAGTCTTCAAATGGAACACTGCAAAAAGAAGAATATAATGTAGGCTATCTTGACATAATCTCTGCTAAAGTGATAATCCTGCTATGAATTATTCCAGATAGTATATAAAACTATATGCTGTGTAACATTTGCGATGTACCCAAATTGAAGTTGCACATTCATGTATTAATCAGCTTTAGAGAGAGCTTTGTATTGAATCCTTGGTCTAGTAATTCAACAATCCAAGCACAGAGCTTGGATTGTTGATTAAAGAACCTATAGAACTTTTACTAAACAAATGTCTCATTCATAGGTTTATGAAGCAGATCTGTCTACAATGGTATGGTTTTATATGATGGACAACAAAGACATGGTTTAAATGTATGAATAATGAATGCACCCACTTTTCTTACTAAGAATGTGTTTAATAGTATTTAATGCTACAAAGGATCTCATCTATTTAAATATTAATTTTTGATTTTTTCCAGTGAATCTGATGGTACCTCTGAGGATGACAAAGGTAATTAATTTTTTAAAAATATATAATTCTGTTTATTAGTAAGGATAAATTAATTAAATATCATTATTTATTTATTTTCTGAGAAGCTGAGGATGAAGAGAAAAGGGAAAGAGGGTGTCAGAAAAAGAAACATATCTAAACAAAATAGATTATTGAAAACAAAGAAAATTTAGGGTTTCAGAAAGAAAGAAAATAGTGTCTCCACTGATATTTGCTTCTTGCTTTGCCTTCACTGGTATTGAATGCAGCCGATTATTCCTGTATAATATGCTAGGTCCTCTTGTGCAACCATTTTGATAATTTCTGGATAATTTCCCCAGGATTTAATAATGGAAAGGTGGCATTTTGTACCATCCTTCATAAGGATGCTTTTGGTGGTGTTGCTATTGAAATCCTGGATTTGATTAAATTTATTTTAATCTAACCTGGATTGGTTTTCAGGATCAGAGGTTTAGTCTTCTGAGCTTTCAGATTCCTACTGGAGCCCCATCTTTAGGGAACTTCTCTCTACCACAATGTATGCTTTGGGCTATTCTGTGTATAGTATTTATGGGGTACATGTTTGTATGTGGCTTTTCATTTATTGATTGGGGTGTTTTCGAATGGCTTATTAAGTTATTGGCTTAATAGGCACCACATAAACACTACAATTAGAGTACACCAAAGGACAGGTTCTGGTAGAGAGAAGTTCCCTGAGGATGGGCTCCAGCATGAGTCTAAAAGCTTAGAAGACTAAACCTCTGATCCCGGTGACCGACCCAGATTGGATCTTGCAACATTATCCTGGGATGTGTATAATTGCCTTCATTCCCTTTGACTGGTCTAGACTGATCTATAAACAGCTAGAAGCAGTAGCTTTTTGTATAGAGTTCTTGGTGCTTTGTGAACTTGGTTGCTTACTTCACATTGGTGATGTTACCTAGTTGGGTAATGCAACATCTGCAAGCAATGACCAAGCTCACAGAGCACTAAAACCTCCATAGTTCATCCTTGAACTGCATATATTCTCTTTTATTGGAGTAAGTTTTTCACCATACCTGTGGAGAGCAGTTGGAGATATGCAAAGTAGATTATTTGGGTTCCCAATTTTTTATCAGCAGTTCTTCCTAAAGAAATGCTAGCTTAGCAGTTGTTGGCTAAGCTAACTGCTTCATTCTGTATAATGATAGGGCTTCCCTTGGTTCAAAACGTACTGGCCTCTATGGGAGGAGGTAAGACATTTTTATTGATTCTTCCTCCCCTGAAGAAAAAGGTATTGTGCTTAACGTGTATCTCCAATCAATCGAAACAGATTTTCATGGTTTCATTGGATGAATAAATTGGATAGAAATTGCTCCCTTCCTTCCTCCAAATCAATTGCTACAGTCTGACTTTAGCAGTCTTGTTTCCGTCCAGATTACATTCTGAAATATTTATCTTGTACTATTCCACCTTTCTCAATTATGATTGTTATCTTATGTAATACTTTTTAAAATTTACTGTTCTGTTTGAATTTCTCTTGATTCAGATGATTCTATTATTATTTTTTAAAAAAATCTTATATGACAATCAAATTCTATGGGTCTTGTTTTTGCATTTGTAACACAGTGTGTTTGCCGTATAAACTCATTTTCCCCTGAGGTTCTCATTCTTTCCCATAATGTCTTGGGAAACAGTTTCAAATTATCTCTGCCACCTTGTGATGTTGTTGATCAAAGGCTGATGAACAAATGTACAAATGAAGTATAAAAATGACCAATGTGTGTTTCCTTTTTTTTTGAATGGGATCACAAATTATTATCTAGAAATAACTTTTAAAAAATTGGTTAAATAGATGATAGCAAATGGGCTTTAGTGTATTTTATGACATTTTGGCAGAGGTATTCTTTGTTCTTTAAACTTGCTAATGCAATTTTAGGCATATGCTACAGTTCCTATATACATCCACTTCAAAATTAAGGAAAATTTTTAGCTCCATAACAGTAATGCATTTGTAGCTGGGGAGAATCCATAGGCAACAAAACAAAAAACAAAAGGAATACATGACCTCTTGTGACCTTGGGTTGCCCCTTTTTAAAAGAGACAATAGATATTTCATTTTGCATTATTTTCCACCTAATTAGATGGTTATACCTGTAACAAAAAGGATGAAGATTTTGCACAAGAAAATAAATTGAGAAAATTGCACAGGAAAATAAATTAAAATCTTCCAGATAATAATGGCTGTTGAAAATGCCTGACAGATGATAAATGTTTTAGTTTTAGTGTATTATGTCTTCATTGTTTCTGGTTTTCAGTTATTGTTGCTTTTTGAAATTGATTATTTCCTCGTATGAGGACATAAATCCTCATTTGGATTTCATCCAAACAAATTGAAGCAAGGAGTAAGGGGGAAAAATGAGTGATTAATTTTGAACAAAATCCCACGTAAAGCTTTTTCCATAGCATAATTACACCTGACAGCTAAAGTCTTAACTAAAAGTAATAGAACCTATGTGCAACATTGATGCATAGATATTTTTGTATCATGTAATTGTAGTTCTTGAAATCTTCTTTTCCCACGTGGTGTAATCCCAACCAAAAGTTGATCTTTAGGTGCAATTTTATTTAACAATGTCTATATTTAGCCTATGATGTAGTTTACCTGAAAACTAATGAGTAAGTAAAATATAGGTTGCAGTGTCCAAATTATTGTGGATCACTAAGGAGTCTTTAAAGTGATCTCATAAGAGTTCGTATAAATGGGAAAACTCATTAGTTTTCCTCTATACAGTATCATTTTCTTCTAAATTCAGAACTGGATTGAACAAATGTTAAATATTCAATGGTCTCATTTTAATCTACAGAATTGTTTAACTGTTACTAAGACAAATACATTTTCATTTTATGAAGGTAACGACAGTTCCAGCAGTGACTCAGAGAGCTCTGAAAGCGAATCTGGTCAGTAATTATGCAGCTACATTTCATGTATATAAATAATTAATTTGTAGTTTTATGTGTTTGTGTGGAAATCATAAAGGAAAAAAATTCTTTTCAAACGAATAAGTTAATTGAACTGAATAAGTTAAATGAACATAGAATTCTTCCTCCTCCCCATTTGGGGGGGGGACATTTGAAAATCAGAGAAAGGCAAGGAAAAGGGAATGAATAGGACTTGTCCTATTTTAATATTTTAAATGTTATTGAACTGCAGCAAGAAGCTATGTACAGGTAGTGTTAGGTAAGCTCCCAGTTGGGAGAGCGAGTACGTTCAGAGAAGTGTTGTGAAAGTTGTGTTGAGAACACACAAACCAGCATACAGAGCCACTGCAGTTTAAATAGGCTTTTACTTTCGTGGAAATAGAGGTATCAGAGTCCATCAAACAGTCCAAGTCATACACGGATAAGACAGTCAGTCATCAATGTCTTTCAGTTAAGAGATAATCCAAATAACATAGTCCAGTATCATATAATCAGTTCAGAACTCAAAGTTTGTTAGCAGTTGCAAAACTTACAATAGCTCACAGTACTCAGATCAGATCAGCCCAGCATCTAACAAACAGAGAGCTAACAGTCCTTCTGGCTCCCTCTTATGGCCAATTGAGGCAAACAGCAACCAATCACATTTTACAGTATGATTTAAAGAAACAGGTATAGTATTGTTACATGATTTATATATTGCCAACCCAGCCGTTAGATTATATTCCTAACAGGTAGTCCTCGACTTATGACCATAACTGAGCCCAAATTTTGCATTGCTAAGCAAGAGAGCTGTTAAATGAGTTTTGTCCTATTTATGACCTTGCTTGCCACAGTTGTTGACTGAATCACTGCAGTTCCTAAGTTAGTAACATGGTTGTTTAGTCAATCTGACTTCCCCCATTGACTTTGCTTGTCAGAGGATCACAAAAAGGGATGACATGACCCAGGACACTGCAATCATTGTAAACACATATCACTTGCTAAGTGTCTGAATTTTGATCACATGACCAAAATGGGATGCTGCATGTGAAAAATGTGTGAAAGTACTGGTCATAAGTTCTCTTTTTAAAATACCGTTACAACTTTGAATGATTACTAAATGAATGGTTGTAAGTCGAGAGCTACCTGTATTTATTTATTTTTATTTATTTGGTTTGTCACTCATGTACAAGATAACAGGAATAAGAATAAACATGAATAGAACAGAAGAAATGGGTACAAATAAACGGGGACAGTAGGACAGGGACGTTAGGCACGCTGGTGTGTTTATGCAATATATATATATATATGCATGCAAAAGCGTTTGGCCTTTTACTATTATAACTTTCCTTGGTCTATGTTGTTGCCATGGCGAGTGATATTTTATCTCAGCAAACAGTTTTCTGTTTCAAACATAATACATGTTCACATGAGATTCCATGTCAGAGTGCCATGAGGGCAGGTCCTTTGAGATTGGCAGGAAAAGTGACAAAACAGGATAGTCAGGAAAAGAATTGAAGGAAATGGTGTTGTCACTGAGGGACAAATATAGCCTTATGCACATGTTTTAATATTTATGCCTGTTTTTATTTAAAACAAACAAGTTAACAAATCTTTCTGTCTCACCAAGTCAGCCTTTTTATTTACAGAGACAAATGAGGCAAATGAAAATGAACCACGTGGGTATCCTTTATTTACTATTAATTGTAGTTTTTGTGTGGGAAAGCTCTAACAGAATTGCTGTGCAAGATGGCAAGAAGATACTTAGAAATGAAAGCAAATTATTTGACTGTCTATGTTATGAAAGGCATAAGATAATTTGAAAACAGTTAACAAAGCCCAAGGTATGGTACTTGCTCGCTATAGTTAAAGCTTCAGAAAGTATCCTTTTACTATTTTACTACCACAAATAATGCTATTTTTCCTCAGATTAAGACTTGAGGAAATTATGCTTAAATTGATTAAATAGTAATAAATATAATAGTTAGGTGGAACTCTCATACTCAGATTGCCAGAGAATGAGGATGATACTTCTCATTCAGGTAGTCCTGTATTACTTCAATTTGTAATACAGCCTACTCATTGCAGTGAAAAGTTGTGATGGTCATAAAGCAGGTCATCATGAGATTGCGTTTTTTTAATCAAGGCAACCTGGTCTATCCTGGAATGGAGCATAGTGCTTCTGCTTTCGCCTTTCAACCTCAATCCAGGAGCCTTCTCAAGCAGTCACTTTCGCAACAAACTATTTTTGTGTTAAATTTGTATTTACCGACAAAGAAATAAAAGGAAACTAGTATAGATCTATTTCAAGCTATTTAGCTCTCGTCGGCTAACCATACTCTTCTGGGATTTGAACCCGAGCTGCTTACATATTAAGTAGATGTACTAACCTCTAAGCCACAAACTCTCCTTGCTTTATTGGCTACACCAGGGGAGAGATCAAGTGTTTTCTATTAGGGCAAGCAGGTCTACCCAAATATGTGCCTCTACTCAGAACAGCATCAGGCGAGGGAAAGCTGAGGGAACGACTGTTGGAAGTAGCACTCTGAATTTCAAAAGACTTGGTTCTAATCAGGTGGGCTCTTATTCTTTAATCATACAAACAGAAGCAAGTATCTATCGTCAATGTGTAATATTTGACTTAGAAATTTTAGGATCAAATATGTTTTGTCTGTGGTATTCTTGAGAATTAAAAAAAAAAGTCCAGACTAAATAAGTGAAAAAATTACAGGAAATGACTTAACATGCAAAAGTTTAGGCACTTGTGGTTTGTGTATCTTTAAGTGAACAGAAGCTGACTCAATGTCTGTTGAAGAGGACGTATTTTTGGCAAATTTGAATGCATGCTTACTTGCATAGTATGTTGTTGTTTATTTACAGATTCAGTTTTGATTTAATGTGACTAAAGCAGATGCAAAAAAATTGATCCCTCAATCCAATACTTTGTAACATCTCCTTTGGCCAAAAGAATAATTTCCAAATGTTTTCCTATTCTTCCCTTTCCTCTTATTTTGATACTTTCAAGAAACAATAATTCCTTGCAACAGGCCTGCCATTCTGCTAGTACTTGCATGCTTTAAAATCACCCCATCCATTTTCCTATCTGTAATAAACACTTGACCAAGGTTTCCAAATGAATTATATTACTTTTTTTACCACTTACGTATAACTTGCAATTGCAATAAATGTAACAAATATATTAAATATATTTCCCCAGGATTTTGGCAAATAAAGCATAGGCAGTTAATTAAAATAAAATGCATGGGACCTGGGGTGAGAATCTAAAAGGTAAAAGCATTTATTAAAAAGAATCTGATATGAGTCCTCAAATGACAGGAATCATTCATATGTTATATTTCATTAATGATTTTAAAAATCCTATCTGATTCAGTGTATAATTCACTTTATTATTATTATTTTTACAGTTGAAGAAGCAGAAGAGAAAGAGTTACAGCTGTATTGCAGTAAATCAGGTACATTGTATATTTCACAATGTGGCCCAGAATTTTGGAAAAATGGAGCACAGGCAATGAATAAAAGTTAATTAATTCATTAAATGGGGATGGGATATCTAAAAGGACAAAGCACTTATATAAACCTGATAAGATCTCAGAGGACAGGAGTCATTCCAATGTTATGTTTTGATAACAATTTTAAAAATTGTATCTGATTTATGATTTTCTTTTACAGTTGAACAACCAGAAGAAAAAGAGTTGCAGAATGGTGGTGAATCCGGTATGTACCCTTAGAAGATAGTATATTTTGAAATGTTAAAAGAGTTTTTTTAAAAAAATAATCTAATTTTGTTTTATTGTTTCATTTTAGAAGTTAACATCCAGCAATGCTGTAAACACTGCATAATCCAAAAAGTAGGTTTGGAAATTTCAAATTGCTTTAAATCTTAATTCATAAATATGAATTAATTCATATTTTCTTTTCTTTTAAAGAAGCAACATGAACAAGTCACTCCCAGAAGATTTCTGAAAGGACAGTTTTGGTAGCTATTATCTATTATTATTATAACTGGAAACATTTCTGGAATTGTTTATTCCATATATATATAATGCTTCATATATTTCAGTGTACAATCTTTGCAAGGCAAATTGTGTATTTTGAAATTATTAAAGTACATTAAAATACATTTATTATCATTATGTCAAATATAACAAACATAGTCTAAGAGGCTAATATTATAATGTACACTAATTATACTATGCACACACACACACATACATAAATCCATATATAAGCACACAGCATGCGTGGGTGTGTGTATGTATGTATGTATATATATATATATATATATATATATATATATATATATATATATATATATATATATATATATATATATATATATATATATATATGTTATATTTATGCTGATAAATAAATAAAGGGAGACTAGTATAGATCTATTTCAAGCTATTTAGCTCTCATCAGCTAGCCATACCCAAGTTTGGAATCGAACCTGTGCTCTATTGCCTCCCAGGCAGGGAGTTAACCATTTGAGCTACAGAGAACGACTTCCTTATCAGCCAGCCAGGGTGGGAGGTATATACTTAAAGTCACAACCCCTGGTATGCCCAAGTATGGGAGGAAGGTCACACTTCCACTCTCTGTCATTAGGCTCGTCACAAGAGACCATCCAGACAGAAACCCAATATTTTTTACTGTTGCCTTTTTTGTTACATTTGTTATATTTATGCTGATAAATAAATAAAGGGAGACTAGTATAGATCTATTTCAAGCTATTTAGCTCTCATCAGCTAGCCATACCCAAGTTTGGAATCGAACCTGTGCTCTATTGCCTCCCAGGCAGGGAGTTAACCATTTGAGCTACAGAGAACGACTTCCTTATCAGCCAGCCAGGGTGGGACGTATATACTTAAAGTCACAACCCCTGGTATGCCCAAGTATGGGAGGAAGGTCACACTTCCACTCTCTGTCATTAGGCTCGTCACAAGAGACCATCCAGACAGAAACCCAATATTTTTTACTGTTGCCTTTTTTGTTACATTTGTTATATTTCTTTTGTTACATTTGTTATATTTCGATTCCAAACTTGGGTATGGCTAGCTGATGAGAGCTAAATAGCTTGAAATAGATCTATACTAGTCTCCCTTTATTTATTTATCAGCATAAATATAACAAATGTAACAAAAAAGGCAACAGTAAAAAATATTGGGTTTCTGTCTGGATGGTCTCTTGTGACGAGCCTAATGACAGAGAGTGGAAGTGTGACCTTCCTCCCATACTTGGGCATACCAGGGGTTGTGACTTTAAGTGTATGTATGTGTGTATATATATATATATATATATATATATATATGTATGTATGTATGTATGTATGTATGTATGTATGTATGTATGTATGTATGTATGTATATATATATGTGTATATATATATGTGTATATATATATGTGTATATATATATGTGTATATATATATGTGTATATATATATATATATATATATATATATATATATATATATATATATATATATATATATATAATAATTACAGTATATTAATAGGTAACAATCTGTTTGCTAAGGGTTTTTGCACTGAAAAATAACATTTGTGACTTTCATCTTTTTTGTATTGTTAAGAAATGGTTTGCTTGACAATTTCAAAACATTTTTAATTAGCATATTATTTTAGACGCAAAAGTCAACAATAGATTATCTTAATGCTCATAGGTGGAAGAATTATGCTAGAACCAATATTCTGTCTTATGTGTTTTTAATTATTTATATGGAAAGATAAAAAAACTACAAATATCATTTAGAGATTCAGTGTTATCTTTTGTATGTCATTTGTTTAGCTTGAAGCTGGATTGTGAAGGAACTTTTGAATGTACAGTGACAGGATTAATTTTTGAAGTAACCAGATCTGTTACCATTGAATATTCAGTTTTGTCTTGGACCAAATATGCTGCTTATGTTAAAGAACCTTGGATTGTCGTAGGCCCTATATTTGATATCAAATGTTCCTCTTCTGCTCTTACTTCGATTCAGTTTCCACACACCCTCTGCCTGAATGGTAAGATTCATTGTAAATTATTTCATTTATTTATGTATTGTGGCACATTCTTTAGAAAGTTCTAACATTTTGGAATTTGTGTGCAGATCACTTGTCTGAGAAGGCCTTCAAAGTATTCCATTTCAAAAAGAATAGTCCGGAATTTGAAAGCTCCATTGATCATTCAACCACACATGTCAAGTGGCACGTGAGCTCACTATCTCCAGTTGGACCAGTAATTGAGGGAAATGATTCAGTATATTATCACGGGGTAGTCATTTTATATAAAGTTATCAACAATCATCCTTCCTTGAAATTCCGTGTATATATAGCTACAAATAACAATTCATTTATAAAGGTAAGATCAACTATTTTTTTCTTTTTTGGAAAAATAAATTCTTCATCTTTTTAAAGGCAGAAGCTTTGACTGTACAGTTCTTTCTAGCGGATTCTTAATAAAAAGTTCTAAGAAAGTGATTAAGTTTGGATCTCTTGCCATTGCAAGTAAAAGTCAGTGGATTTAAGTCGGAGGTGGGTTCCTACTGGTTTGGAGCGGTTTGGCCAAGTAGGTAGTAACTTGGCCTGCCACGCCCCCGAACAGGTTCTATTGGTGGTGGCGGCATCTTGATTTTCAGTTCTGCACATGTGCAAAACAATCTTCATTGCAAAAAATTATATATATATTTCCTTTTCTAACATTGTGCGCATGCACAGACCTTTTTAGGTGCACATGCGTATGTGTGTGGAGTGTACGCATGCAATTTTTTTTGCATGCTGAACCGGCAGTAATGCCGGCAGGAACCCAAACCTGGTGTAAGTTCACCCAACCTGGATCAGCTGGGTGACATTCAGGAGATTGAAATGCCATTTTGAATTTCAGTTTCTGCTGTACTTCTTATCATTATTTTATCTTATTGAATAATGTACATATATCTTAGTTTAATGTATTTTATTGTTATTTTATTTTTTAATGTATTTAATTTGTTTTTATTGTACTTTTAAAGATTTTGTTTGTGACCCAAAAGAAAAATAAAACAGTGAGAAATCTTGCCAAACAAAGGCTAGGCAGATAGCTAAATTAAATGCTATATTAATACTATATACCAGTTCTGTATTCTGCACATTTCTAGGGTTCCTATGCTTAAAACTAAGAAAGTACAATTTCTTTCTAACAAAACAAATGGGAGCCAAAATACCAATATAATGAATGAATCAGTGGTGGGCTCCAGATCCCGTCGCAACCGGTTCACTGCGACGGGGCCGGGTGTCCACTGCGTGCACATGCGTTGCATAACGCATGCACACCACTGCCCTGCGATGCTCCAGCTGCTCAGTGGAGCATTGCGCAGTCGCTGCACGCTGTGTATGCATGTGCAAATGGCCCGGTTGTGTCAAATATAGGTAAGGAACGCCGGCAGGTGGGTGGGCCCTCTGAAGCACTGTACCAGAACAGTGCCTGCTGCTCCCAGCAGGCACTGATATGTCCGTACTGGGGCGTATCAGCTGTAACTCACCACTGGAATGAATTTAAAATATTGGACAGGTAGGATAACTTAACTCCATTTTAGATTGAAATACATTAATAAACTATATATCTATTTTAATATGTCTATTATTATTCTTCCATTTCTTGATATGGATAAAAAGCTTTGGTTTAATTTCTAGGATATATCCAAAACTGTAAGACGATCTCTTAATAAATTCATTAAAATTGAAAAACCTCCTTGTCATAAATTGTTGCAAAATGGAAAGAAATACAGATTAACTAGTGATCCAGAAGCTGACATAACCCCTGAGGTATGTTTCTCTTTCTTTTAGAATTGGTTTGTCAACATATATAGAGTTTGTGAAACATGAAAATATCATCATTTGTACTTTCAATTTTGTTATTTTAAGTGAGCTCTAGCCTTTGGTATGATAATAGCATGTACAGCAAACTATTTTATTCATTAATAACAAAGTACTTTAAAGAAGAAATGTATTTTGTCACAGTAAGCAGACTTTTAATATTTCAATATCCTTTTTCTAGGAAATTCAGTTTGGAGATGACTCTACCCTGGCAGAGAAGCCTTTCTTTGAGGTATATTTAGAACAGCCAATGGAACTTATGTTATCTTTGGTGGATTTGGAGTCCGAAGAAGTTGTGTGGAAGGCAAAGCTCAGAGAATGTGAGCATATATTGAGCACAATTTAGTGCATCATGCATATGTCTAGAAATTCTATTATTTTATTATTATCATTATTAATAATGCATTGTAATTAACAAATTTGCCTACAGTGAAAATTTGTGCATTTTATGTTACTTTGGGTTTCATTTATTTTTCTAAATAAAATTAGCTTTCAAGTTTAAAGCTCCTACTCCCCAAAAATCTACAGAATGAACATAAATATTTTTAGTTTTTTATGTGAAAAACTAGTTTGGAATTTTATGTAATCACAAGGTGAAGGAAAATTAAGGAAACAATACGATATGTATTATGCTAGATCTATAGTCTTATGTGATCCCAAAGTTATATTTTGATCCTAAGGATTATTTTAATATGTCTGTAGCTTGAGCTTTGCAGAAATTGCAAATACAAACATGTAGTTATTTGAATGTAATATTATTTTCTTTCTAATTTTAGATAAGATTATCATTGTGGAGCATAATTCTTCTCTGAGTTTTGGAATGTGCAGAAAAATCAGCAATGAAAACCGCAAAGCCCATTTGCTTGAGTTTTATTGGAGGAGGGGCAGAAGAGAATATCAAGCATTTTTTTTTCTTCCACAGAAACCAGTCCCTTCTGTTCCTTTTCCAGTTCCCTTCATATGCCTTACAACTCAAGCAAATTGATTTTCTTATGATCTCGCTTATATCTCTAAAAACTTAGTACAAAATGAAAAATGGACCCTCCTCTTATCTTTGCTCAGGTTCATTGCATTTATCAAAGTTTTCGGGCATCTTTGTAGGTACTGTAGCAAAGTTACTCTGAATTTCTCCTTTTCCACAATGATTGAAGAAAAATTTAATGTACTGTAATCTTAGGACATAAGAAACACTATGTATTTTGGCCTTTTCCTTTGCTCTCAGATACAGGGCAGTTGACCCTAGATAACTAGATCTTTCTGTTTTGACTAGGTATTTGTGAGTAGTAGGAAACTCAACTTTTATATTTACTTGCTTGATTAGTTTCTGCTTTATAAAATTCATTGAAGATTTGGCCCATATATTTTTAAAAGCTATAAACTTACTTGCACAGTAAATGTCTGTTTGACCTATATTATTTATATCATTCTTTAACTATGTCATCCTTTAATTAGTATTGCAAATTACTTTACCACATTTTAATTTTATTTTATTTTTGCATTTGGGTAGCTGATTGGACTCTACATAACCAGAATGATAATGAGCAGGAGAAATCTCTTAACCGTAAGTGTTTGAAACAGATCTGTTTAAAATCTGTTTTGTACGGCATATATTTACATTCACTTTTCTGTGACTACTCAAAGGGAGCATTCATGTGTCTTTCCAACTATAAACATCTGGGGAAATTGTAGCCATCTATTATTGCTGAAGCACAACATAATAATGCCTTTGCTAATCTTGTGTTCTATCTAAGACAATATATAATCCAGTTACTGTCTGCGACCTCCTTAATGTTTTATTAAAGTGTAGAAGGCAGTCAAATGAAATAATTAAGACTTAATATGAAGGTTTAGGGGAAAAGATGGTGATTACCAGCTAAAATTGGACAGAAAAGCCTATTGGGGGCTAAAACATAATCCAACACTATTTTTTATAAAGACATCTTTATAAAAGATATAAAAATTGGGGTTTTCATGAGCTGTAATCCATAATCATCGCGATTATGACAAATTACGGCTTGAACTATCTTGCTTTGCATGCAATGAGTCTATCTCATATATTAGTTTCACCTTTTAAGTTGCATTACTGAAATAAATGAACTTTTGTACGATATTCTAATTTTTCAATTTCACCTGTATTAGTACAATTGATGGTGAATAAGGGAGTAGAACAGAAGGGAAATACTCTAAAAGATGTGAAAAGGAAATGGGAGAAACATTAATACAGCTGGAAAGAAGAAAAGTGGGTTAGAACAGGGAGTCATAGAATTAGACAGTGGAGAAAAAGGGCGAGAAAAAGGGAGAAAAAATTACAGAACATAGTTACAGTGCAGATTCAAAAGTAGGTAAAATAAAAGAATTAAAATAAGTGCATGGGAGACAACAAAAAAAGAAGATTAAAAATTAGGATGAAGGTGAAAGATGTGGGATAGAGAGAAAGGAAAGGAATGTAAAGCAACATTTTATGAAAATACCTTATAATGTGTATGAATATTAGAACTATATAAGTTGGATAACTGCTCTTTATGTGGTGTGAGACAAAATTCATTTTTGAATATATATTAGTAAGGTAGTAATATAATATATATTATTATTAGAATTATAGAGGCTGAAAAATAGTTTGTAAATTTTGAAAAACAGAATTTGTATAAGGGTATTATTAATTATGTATAAAAATGTGATTAAAAGTGAAAAGCTAGGATTAAGTAATTTGATAAATGCTTGAAAGATCCTGATTGATGCTAGAAGTGCATATTGAAATATTGAATAATGAAAAAAGGAAGGATAGCGTTTTTGAATATTAGAATGATAGGGGAAGGGGGAAAAAAAGGAGGGCTAAAATAGAGGTGGAAATAAGAGGGGAAAAATAGCAAAAACAAATGTTAAGATGATACAGTGTATAGCAGGACTATTAAAAGGTTTAGAATTGAAGGATGATAGTAGAAATTACATGTTAGTAAAACTAAAAATGAAAATGAAATGTAATTATTAGGAATAATACTGTTATGTTTATTGGTACTGAAATGTATGACACCCAGGAATCAAACCATTCACAAAATGAAATGTATAAAAATAAAAAAATAAAAAAAACCTTTATTTTAAAAAAAGCATGAAAGACTACACTATGCTTCCTGGTTTTTTGCCTTGTGTGCTTTAGGTGTTGGGAAACGAAAAGCTACCACCAAACTTCAAAATGGACTTTGCTGTAAGCGACGAAAAATGCCAGACATCACAGGTAAATATTTTATGTACTTTTTTTTTTTTAAATGTGACTTTTAGTTTTTCCATATAGTGAAATAATGTGTTTTAAATAGGAAATAACAATCTGAACTAGGGAAATGTAACATTTGAATGCCTATGCAATCATTCTTAGTCCATTTTTATGAAATATTAATGTATTTATAAATGTCCACAAGAGGGAGATCTTAGATTTCTGTTACTTTGATACTTTTAAATGAATTACAGCAAAGATTCCTGAAATTCTAATTAAGACGATATTAGTTATATTTTCTCCTCTTTGATAATTATTTATGCTCTTTTACCAACAGTGGCGATAGAAGGCATGTTTAACTCTCTTCCATGTTATAAGCAATGTTTGTTTGGGTGTGTTTATTTGTGTCCATTCTTTCTCCCCGGAGAAACAATTCATTTATTTATTTAGAAAAATTTATATCGCCACCAAACTCACTCTCAATGACTCCAGATGGCTTACAAGGATAAAAGCACAATATAAAAACAGTAAACAATTAATAGCACCTGTTACCTTCAAGTTTAGTTTTTAAAAATAATGTTACTAAATATTATAATGCAATGGTAAAAAACTAATAAAAATAAAGAGAAAAAAGAGTAGAAAGGATAAAATGTGCAGAGGGAAAAAATAGAAAACCGAAAGAATACAGTGAAGAGAATATGTATGTATGTATGTATGTATGTATGTATGTATGTATGTATGTATGTATGAATGAATGAATGAATGAATGAATGAATTGACTTTCAACTCTCATCATAACAAGTACCATATTTTCTCATAAATAAAACCAGGACTCTTCTGGTATATCTTCTGATGATATTCCTCCAACATAGTTCTCAACTTCTGTCCATAGAAATCTATCCATAGAGGTGAACATTATTATTAAGACTGTTGTTATAACTTCAGAGTCCGTTTTTCAAAATTATCCTTCAGCATTTTCAGTGTTACAACATTTTGCATCACTCTGTAGCTGTTAAGGTTTATATATATGCTCCTCCTTTAAATGAAAACCTTTGGTTCCCTCTAGTGTCCAATTTCTAAAATTGATTATCTCTTTTATATTTAAAGCAAGTCAACTTTTTCACAAATAGGATTCTTAAAATTAATTCCATAATATTATTTCAAATTTATCTGGTTCCTTAATCCATTTATAACTTTCTAAATTCAAGGTCTTAATTAGCTTTTTGCTGCTTATTTCATTTTTTAAGTTTCTGGGCATGCAGTTAAATTTTTATTTCATTAAGGATTGAAGAGACTCATCTGGTGTTTTCTGACATGTTGTTCCAAAGGTTTTTTAATACCTGAAAATAAATTAATAAGCAATTTCCAAATGTGAATAGAAAAGGAAATATATTAACGTAGTGTCTTTTTAAAGGTATCAACTGCATTTTGCGTAAGATGGCTTTTCTCTTGTCTCCTAGTACTCAAAACCTTCAGGAGATTTGTCTCCTTGAAAGGAACAATTAGGAATGATATCCTGTACTCCCTTTATCTGGTGAGTTTCAAAGAGCCAATATACTTGCAGACTCTTTGTTCTTCACCATGGTCATTGCCTCCGCTTTTAACAGAGCCTTCTTCCTTTTGCCACTTCTCCCTCTGGAAATCTTATAATGCAGGGGTGTCAAACTCACAATATCATGGTGGCATCACATGACGTATCGGGACTCTCCCCCCCTTTTGCTAAACTGGGGGTAAGCGTCGCTAGTGCGTGATGCATCTGGCCTGCAGGCTGGGAGTTTCACAGCCCTGCCATAATACCTACATATTTATGCGTGTGTCTATTTGGGCCTAATTGAGTGTATACAGATGCATTTCCTCTGAATATGGGCATGTACGTTTCTGTATTCCCTTGTGCTGAACCTGTGTATTTTTATGAATAACTGCTTTAAGAAATAGGGGAAAGTAACGTGTAGGTCATGTGACTTGGAAGATGCTGGAAGATTCTTAGTATGGCCTTGGCCTAAGCTGCTTTACAACTTCCCCTGTCAAAGGGATCTGTTGCCGTCCCACCGCCCCGGCGCTAAAGGCAAAAGCCGCCCTGCCGCTATGTCCAAAAGCCCTGGCCTGCTGCTATGTCCAAAAGCCCTGCTGCTATGTCCAAAACCTGTTTCACAGAGGATTTCAACTCTGCTCTTGTCTACCATGATGAAAATGTAAAAATGTAAAAAGAAAAAGGCAAGAGCTGCTGAGGTCAGGCTGGATTAGCTGCTGCCAGAGTCCCCAATGGATGACTCTGCTTAACTGTTTAAAAAAGCCTCTAAAAAAGTGCCCTCTACAGGAGGAGGCGAGAGAACCAAGTGCCTCATCTACATAAAGAATTTTTCGGCTTTTAACCCTTGCTTAACTCTGCTCAAGTGATCATAAAGATAGACTAAATGAGGCACGTGGTTCTCCCGCCTCCTCTTGTAGAGGGCACTTTTTTAGAGGCTTTTTTAAACAGTTAAGCACTAAGCAGAGTCATCCACTGTGACTCTGGCAGCAACTACCTCAGCCTTTTTCCTTTTAATTTTTTTTTCTTTTCATGATCACAGTGGTGAGGCCCTTCCTCCCCTGACTGCATGTCACTGCTTTAAAGTAGTTTATTTCTGTCATTGACAAACCATCCAGAGTAAAATAATATACAATTGAAGGATAATATAAAATAAATAAAACAAAGTGGAATAAAAAAAGGTAAACTGAACATGACTAGCAGAGGTGAAACTTTTTTAGTTCATATAAACAACTTTGAACATAGACTATTAGATTAAGGCTTCACTGAAACCAATAAACAGAAGTTATCAGTTATTGTTGCCATTAATCTCGAAACAAGTGTAATCAAGTTAAACGTCTGAATGAAGTTCCTTCAAATCTTGATAAATTTTGACCTTCAACTAGTTTTGAGGAATATCCCAATTGAATCAACAAGAGAGATTTAGCAACTACTATCAGAATCTAGGTTGTAACCTCCACAGATGCCTGGCCTAACTGAGTTATATTTGGGTGCTTGGAAGAATGTTTTTTCCAGGATTGGGAAAATTAAATGTTAGTATAATTACAACCTTGTATTATGTATAGCTATAGAAGAAGAGCTGGGAGGCAGAATTAAGTGCGTTATCAGTTTAGAGACTTTACGTTCCCACAAGTGCCAAGTTTAACTCTTCCTGAATTCTTTTGATCCTTATCTGGTGACAATTTAATGTTGAACTTTAGATGACTAGAGTCTTGCATATAAGCTTTTAGAAATTTCCTGTGTGCAACTTAATGGGTGATGCTGATTCTTTGCACTTGATAGCAGCAAAAGAAAAGTAAAAGTTGGGCATTAAAGCTATAACACTAAGTGAATGCTGGCTGTGTGATGAAATCTCAGACTGGCAGAGGCAGTATCTTATGCATTATTTGCTGCATATGGCAATTGCACACTCTATAATCTTGGGTCACGAAAAATTATTGCGATGTTTACAACATTCCACTTGTCCCTTATCTGTCTATTAATATGTCATCTGTATTTAATCAGTCATGTGACACACTTCATAATCTTTGTTTTAGAGCAGTTTATATTCAGCCAGACTCTGACTTGTGTCTGTGAAAACAAAAAAACATTTGCATAAAGCAAAAAACAGAGTCCTTTTCAAGGCAACTTTACAGGGTGATAATGCTACTGTGAAAAGGCAAGATATATAATTAAATGATTTATATAGATGTTAAATAATCATGGAACTAACAAGTAACCTTGCTCAATGCATTTTTTAAATTATGGATCCTGCCTTACAGTTTGTCTCTAATACTGGAATGGGTTTTGCAACAGAAATTATATATTGATAAAAGGAGCAGCCTGACAATACTAATTTCACCCAGTAAGATTCACCCATATCTTAACAACAAATCTGAAATGACTTGAAATCTATGAAAGCAATATACCCGGGATGGCGAACCTATGGCACACGTGCCACAGGTGGCACACGGAGCCATTTGTCAGGGCACACGAGGCTCCTGAAGCCTCCGGAGGATCTCGGGGGGGGGGAGGCTGTTTTCGCCCTCTTCAGGCTCCTATAAAGCCTCTGGAGCCTGGGGAGGATGAAAAAAGCATGCAAAAAATGGGGGGGGGTGTCACGCCTGTCATGTGTGAATGCGTGCTGGGGGAGTAGCACATTGTGTCATGGGTGTGGCACGCCTGTGCATGATCCCCCTGCGCTCCCCCCACTTATGGCATGTGAGCCAAAAAAGGTTCGCCATCGCTGCAATATATTGTCTTGGAAATTGACCAAAATCTGACTATGTTTTCTCTGAAGCTCGCTTGCTTATCTGCTAAAATGTTACATTACTGGAGTGGTTCCCCATATTTTTGGCTTGGCGACTGGTGTGGGGGGGAGAAGGGGTGGTTCCATGCGAGCATGCATACCACCTGTGCAAGTGGAGCTGCATGCATGAACGTGCATGACCACTGCTTGTGCAGTCTGGTTCTGAATGGGCCACAGCCCAGTAGTAGGCCACAGCTTGGGGTTGGGAAGCCTTGCATCACTGAATTTAATTTTGAGATTTCAGCAATAGATTCTTAATAGAATCTGGTTTTGAATATTTCCTTAATAGCTTGATCAGATCTCCTCCCCTTAACATGAATAATAATGGTTAAATCCCAGCCTTTGTGTATGACTGTAGCATGAACAGTGGCAGTAAAATGTGGTAAATAGAAACATCTACCATTTATATGTCTGGTTTAAGAATATCTGTGTGAATCAGATCATTGCATTGAGAGAGAGGGAGAGAGGGAGGGCAAGCACACAATTCTAGTCCTTCCTTAGGCATGAAAGCCAGCACTGGGATAGGTGGCATCTTCTCTCGCTTCCCACCTATCTTCTCATGATTGAATGAGGAGGTATGAATATCACATGCATTACAAAACTCAAATTTATGCTGACCTCATTATTTGGCTTATTTATGGAGGCTCTGATATGCTGCTGTGGGTCAGTTGTTATCTACTTTGCTGCTCTGGTGGAGACTTTAAAGTCCTGGGCTTGTTTCATGTTTTTTCCCTTGGATTTATCTTTCATTCCTTCTCAATTACAATCATATCTTCGCATTTGAAATAATATCCTAGTTGAAAGAGAACAGCAGAGCTCAGTCAGATTTCCAACTAAGATGTCACAGTCAATCTTGATGCAGTATAGAGCACAGCTAACTCGCTACTAGATGCTTCTACCGTCAAGGTAGATGGGAAAGATCCCGCCCCCCCCCATAGGTATTTGCATGTCCTCCAATCTTCCATACAAAACCATAGTACCATTTTTTACCCCACGCTGCAGGCTTCTCTAGTGTATACAAAGCAATCACTACTTATAACCAATTTCTGCCTTTGTGCATTTAGATGGAACGAACAGTAATTACTTGTTAACAGATCATCAGTTGATGGTTCTCGCAATGAAAATGGGTAAAGACTGGAAGGTCATTGGTATTGGATGCCTGAAGTTGACCTTGCAAGATATCGAACAGATTGAAGCAAAAGAAGAAGATGTTAATATGTATAAATGTATGATGTTGCGGAAGTGGAGAGATTCTGAACAGAATAATGGAACAGCCCATAATTTATATAAATGCCTTGATGGTCAAGTATCCCACGAGCTGCTAGAACTCCTGAAAGGTACCTTTGCATCTTATGTAATTTATGGGGTTGTGTGTTTTTTTTTGGTTATTTCTTATAATTACAGAATTGGGACCCACCATAAGAAATTTGATCTTACAGGATATATTGTCATATTAGTGCCCAACATCTCTTTCATGTTGACATGAAGAACTATTCACGTTTTAAGACTTTATTAATTCATTTATTTAATTTGACCCATTGCAAAGATACTACTCTTGGATATTTAGAACAAAAATAATGTTGAAGTAAAAAATAAATTCTAAAATCCTCCAAATAAATTTAAAAAATCCATCCATACACCAGCATCATTTCAGTTACTGTAGACCTCCAGAACAATCATCCCAAAGGCTACTATTGTGGGGAGAGCCTATAATTAACCAGGAGGCTCCTAACTTGGATTCAACCTCCATGAAACAATAATGATATGCCTCGTTTCCCCTCCTCATTTGGTAGTAGGGGACCAAAAGCAGTTTCACTTGGGATGCATGAGTTGCAAAGCCTAATTCCATCTGGAGAATACAGTCCTGAAGGTATTTTGGTGTCAAGCTTATATAGGACATTATAGATAAAAGCCAGCAGTTTGAATTTCACTGAATCACTTGGAGTATGTGGTTGGGGTAGAAATATAGCCTGGTACCATATTCAAAATTATTAGAAGTTTCTGAATGTCTTTCAGAAGAAGCTCCACGTAGAGCTGATTGCAGCTGATCCCAACTAGGATTGCTTCCATGTTAAAATCAGACAAATCAGTTTGCCACCTTCCTTAACCCCAGTTAAGGAGTTAAATACTCTTCTGTTCCATTTGGTATTGAAATTTATAAGTTGCTACATCTTTTATACTGTTGAGTAACTGGAATGTTGCCGTAGAACGGCTTTCCCTGTCTTGAAAAATGTCCACTAATACATCCCACAAGTCCAGTTATTATGATCAATAAATTCAACTCATTCTGTAGATCTGTATGTAATCTTTCTTAGTGATTACAGTTGGGATTGTAAGCTTGGTAGTTAAGTGAAGCATTTGTTAAGTGAAACTATGACTGTACTTATGAGCTTGCTTCAGCTTTTTTTTGCTTTACTGAACTGTAAGGGAGCAAATATAGGGATTGGTTATCAAATTGCTATAACTGCAAATGGTTGTTAAACAAGGCAGTTGCTAAATGAGGACTACTTGTAGTAGAGCTATACACATTTTAAGAATGATTTCAAAGTAGCAGACCTCACATGGGAATCTTTCGACGCATGCACACTCATATTTACCTAAATTCCAAGTATTGCTTAATTTTACTGCTTTATCTTTTATCCAGGTTTTTTGCAGCAAACGTGAGTTCATATGGAACCAATTTCAAAGAGAAATATTGGGAATATTCTTTTGTAAATTTTCCAGGAATTTTATTGTGAACTTAGCAACACTTTAAAACTAAGAAAAGAAAATGATGGACCAATTATTGAAACTCAGGATTAAATATGGTTTGAGAAGGAAGCAAAGTGAGTGGAATCATGAACTTCTGCAAAGGCATTTCCCCATACATTTTACTCACAGGTTCCCAGAGACATTTGCACAATCAACAATTCCTTCACTCCCAGGAGAACTGGTGCTTTCCCAAAATGTTTTCAGTTTTTGTTTGTTTATTTGGATGAGGTGAGCCTTTCTTTCATCCCCCCCCCCCTATGAAAATCATCAACCTGGCATAGTGTTGTAAAGGCACTTTCTAACTGCATGCCCCAAAATAGAAACATTCAAACTTTATAGGGAGCCTCAAATGTTCTCATTCTAAATTCTAATATAGCATTCAGACTTTTTTCTGGATACCATGCTTAGAAATGAAATTTCTGGTGTCTTGAGGCATGTTTGTTTCAGTTAGTGTAATAAACAAAACTTGGGTTTCCTCAGAGGTTTATTAGGAATTCCTCAGTGAAACAACTAATAATGAAATATTTGTTTCTTGGAAGATATAAAGATTGTCCTTACCGTTCTTCTGCAAGATGCAACTGAAGGTCATGTTGGATGCGTTTTACTTTTTCTGTGGTATTAATTCACCCCTGGACTTCGTTCCATAGTTTTTATTTAGAGGGCTGGCAAAATGTTTAGAACAGTGTTTTTCAACCTTTTTTGTGCAAAGGCACACTTTTTTCATGAAAAAAATCACGAGGCACACCACCATTAGAAAATGTTAAAAAAAATTAACTCTGTGCCTATATTGACTATATATAAAGTGTTTTTCCCACGGCATACCTTACACTATGTCATGGCACACTAGTGTGCCGCGGCACAGTGGTTGAAAAACACTGGTTTAGAAATCCCCTGCTTTTTTATTCAAAAGTATATTAAAACGGTTCCACAATTTCTGTGAAGAAAAGCTGATCTTCAGAGTTGTATTTAGAATGATACAAATTTGCATAAATAATTCCTGTTTTAAGTGGCAGTTTTGTTTTTGTGGGAGGTGAGAAGCATTGATGAAATCCAATTGTCAAAATATAAGAAATGCTTAGCCATTATTTCTCCTGAGAATTTTAGATGGTTCCTCATTTCATAATTTTGAGAGCGCCTTGAACACTTGATGAGTGATGCCATGCTTAACATATCAAATTGAGATTCACCCTATGTTCAAGGAGACGAACAATTGAGCCTAGGCTAAAAGAAAAACAATTTGTTTAAGGAACTAAAAAACAAGGTGCAGGTGAACTCTGAACTAACAAAATCAGTCTTTTAAAATCTACATTTCTATTTCAGCTCTCATTTTATAGTGACTTCTCTGATAATGTTCAGAGAAAAGTGGCTTAGACAAGATATTGAAGACCACAATGTGGTTTTAGGGCTAAATGACACTACTTTTGTAAACCATATTGAAACATGAAAGATTTAAAAAACCAAACAAACAGAAAAACAATGCTCAGGCAAAAAGAATGTGGGGAATAACCCTATTACTACTTATCTCCTTTTAAATCTGAGGAATGTCCATGACACCTATATTTTACTTTTCCTACATGGCCAAGAATGTTTAAATGACTATTGTTAGGGTAGCCAAAGCTGGTTGCAGAATTTTAGGAACTATTAAAAGTGTTGTAAAGAGAAACAAAAGACAAGACTAACTCTTTGCTGATATCTAGTAGTTACTTGGAATTTTGCAGTCTAGATACAGTAATACTAACTCTTGGGCCATAATTGCACAGCAGTATAATAAGTTATTTTGGATATACAAACATGGGAGATTTTGTCATGTTTTAACATTTTCAACAAAAATCAGAAATGCCAGAACTTGGCCTAGAGCATCATGTTGGAAACCCTAGGCATGTCTGAATGAAAATGAGGACTAAAACTTATTTGAAAGTCCACAATTTTGCACTCCACAATCCTCTGCATTTTTACAAATAATTTTGTATAATTATATGTGTACTGATTTTCTATTTATTTAGGTATCTCTTTCCAAAAGTTTCCCCTATATTAATGGATACATTTGGTGGTATAATTCATCACCTCCAGGAATGTAGCAAATCCACCTCTCAATCAAACTTTGGTCCTCAAAATTAATCCTATAATCATAAAAGTGTAATTTTGCCATGTAAAACTGGCATCAAATTCCATAAAATACCTCAGTTTTTTTTAAAAATACCTTTTTAAAAAATGTAGCATTGGATTTAATTTTGGAACTGTAGATAGTGTGTATTCACTGCTCCCTAAATGTTATATATGTCTTGTAATAGAAGTAAATTTCATGATATTATGTTGGTTTTCTAGATTGTATTTTGTATTTTTTTATAATTCATTAAAATTAAATACATGTACATGCCAGTGTGCAATCTTATTTATATTGAAGCAGTCTAAATGAAGCAGTCACTGATGCTAGGCCTACTGTGTTTTGCAATTTCTCGAAAGTTTTCTTTCCCTAAAAACGAACCTTCTCTTTCTATCTTGTTTTCTAGATGCTTGAGAAGTTTTTTGGAATTTCTCATTATAGCACTTTGGAGCTTATTTGAAGACAGACATAACTTTATTTTGGTTATTGACCAATACAAGTACACTCAACATAAGGAAAAACACAAAACTATCCCCTAAATAACAAGAACTCTTAGCAACCATTTGTGGGCAAAGCTTACATATAATGTAGCAAAATGTAGCTACTTTTATAGCAAAAGTATAGGTATATACTTTTATATACCTTGATTATTTAACTGATAAATAAAAGCTATCAGAATCCCCTCTGAAATTTAAATAAAACAGGGTTAATCAACTGGTGGCATAAATTCCTGTAGAGCTTGCAACACAGAAGAACATGGGCTTTGGTTTCTATGTCATATTTATATCACAAGGGGTTTCATATAGTTTTCCTATATTTTCCTTTCTGGACAGGGATTGTGTTATTATTGGAGGTAATAAAGGAGATACTTTATTATTTAAGGTTTAATCCTAATCGTATTGTCTTTTACTCCTTTAATATTAAAGCCTTTCATATTTTCCTGTCAGAAAAACTTGTTGCAGAAATACTTCAAAGACCCGTAAATATAATTGCACAGCCATAACAGAATGTGAGAGTTGCAAGGAATTTGGGAGATCATCTAGTCTAACCCTCTACCCAGTACAAGAATTTGCTACTCCAGCTTCCCTGACAAATGGTCATCTAGTCTCTGTTGAAATAACTTCCCGTGAAGGAGAAACCACCACCTCACAAAGCAGTCTATTTCAGGATATTCATACTCACATCTACGTTATAATTTAAAAGGGCCCTAGCACCCCAGAGATCTCCAAGATGTCTATTGTAGGAGCATTAATTGCAGCATATGTTGGTATAGCCCAGTGGTTCCCAAACTTGTCAACTTTAGGACTTGTGGACTTCAACTCCCAGAATTCTCCAGCTAGCTCTTCTGGCTGGAGAACTCTGGGAGTTGAAGTCCACAAGTCTTAAAGTTGCCAAGTTTGGGAAACACTGGTCTAGCCAATAGCTTTTTCCTGAAGATGTTTTCCTCCCCAAAGGCAACTGTATTTGATATTTTTTTGAAAATGTGCTACTTATCATCCAAGAATCTTCTTCAGTTCTAACTGACTGGAGGGAATGGAAGGATTTATATTCTTTGCAATCATTTGGTCATTAGCCTTCTGAGAGTTGGTTAATAGAGAGTCATTAAGGCCACTTGGGGTTTATTTAGGAGCCCTCTGAACCAGAATATAAATGGGTGTGGAACTTTCTTAGGACTTCTAAAGGACAGGTGGTGTATCCCTTCCCCTCTGTTGACAAAGGGCTGTTCAGTTTTAACAAAGAATATAAATCCTTCCATCCCTAGTCAGTAAGAATGAAGAAGCTTCTTCAATGAGAAATGAAATGTTGTTGTTGTTGTTATTATTATTATTTATTTGTCTTGTATGCCGCCCACTCCCGGAGGACTCCGGGCGGCTCACAAAAGACAAGGGAAAAGGGGGAACGAGACAAAGACAACATATTAAAAACAAAACCAACATTCACAATTTCTGTGGAGGTAGATGCTTCTCAGCTCCCCCCAGCCTGCTGGAACAGCCAGGACTTGGTGGCTTTGCGGAAAGCCGGGAGGGTAGTAAATATCTGGATCTCAACAGGGAGCTCGTTCCAGAGGGCCGGAGCTGCAACAGAGAAGGCTCTGCCCCGGGGAGTCGCCAGCCGACATTGGCTGGCAGATGGAATCCGGAGGAGACACAACCTGTGCGATCTAATTGGTCTGAGAGAGGTAATCGGCAGGAGGTGGTCTCTCGGGTACCCAGGTCCGATGCCATGTAGGGCTTTATAGGTAGCGACCAGCACCTTGAAGTGTATTCGGAGACTAATAGGTAGCCAGTGCATGTTTCCAAAGAAAACACCAAGAAAGTCCAGGTGCCTTTTGGAAAAACACTTTTGAGAATCTCCATAGACATATATCCAATGGCATCCACAGGCACAATCCAAACTGGGGAAATGTCATGGATGTACAGAAGAAAGGGCCTTAGATTGTGTTGTGACCACAATCTTGTCCAATTGGTTCACCTCTTCATGGATGTTGCTAAGTCTACTATATATATAATTCACTTGGCAAACAATGTTCCTATTTTAGAATGCTTTAGTGACTACATAGGATATTCCCACTCAGTTACCAGAACTGAGTTGAAAGTACCATAAATTCCTTGAGCAGAAGTGACTGTACAATAATGGTTTCTAAGTGTAGTTCCTTCTGTTTATAGCCTTTCTTTCCAAAAAGCATCCCACTCATTTATAAATTACTGTAATTTGAAACAACCCTGTCCTATGATAAAGGACACCAATAAACAATAAAGCATTAGTTAAATAAAAAGTAGTAGAAATATAAGAAAAGTGGGAGTAGAAGAAACTTGGCCAGTTTAAATAGTTTGTTCTACTGGCTAATACACCAGGCTAGAAAGCAAGCGACTGGGAATTTAAGACCTGTCTTATCCATGAAATCAAGCTTGGCGATCTTGTGCCAGTCACTCTCTTAGCGCAACTCACCTCACAGGGTTGTTGCTGTGAGAAAATGGAAGGAGGAACATGTGTTGGATATGTTCACCAGCTCGAATTATTCATAAAGATAATAAAGGTGGGATATACTGTAAATAATCAAATAAATAAAATTAATATTACAGTGGGCAGGTGGCTTATTTAATTGTCCGTAACTGGCCTTTTTATGAAGTCTAAAAAGTATTTGGTATATGCATTTTATAATCATATTTTTGTTATAGGCATTAATATGAGATTTGAGAAGATTAGCTTCTTTTTCTTGTTTTTAAAAAGTTTTATTTAGCTATTCAAATATATGGAGCACAAAATGATGAAGTGATAAAAATTAATTACCTTGAAATCTAATAATAAATGCACGGGACAAAAATGGGCTAATGAACTGACAAATTAAATAAAGGAAAAATAATGAATTGTGGGTTAAAGTGAACATTTTTAAATTCAGTCATTACTGAATAAATTGATGGAGATGCCAACAACTAAATTATAGTTTCAAAGCAATGCACCTGAAGAACCATGTCAAATAAGAATGATGAAGGATATCTAATTGAATGCAAGTGTTAGCAAATAAAATAAACCCTAAAACAAAGGATGTTTCTAAGACTATGTCTCTTCTCTTGCCATTGAGTATTTGCAGTTTTGACTCTTGCAGATTTGTGGTGATTGAGCTGGTTAAGAACTTTAAATCTGTGACTTAATGTATTAAGACAGTTCTTTTTAGTTGATAATTTTATTTATTTTACTTCAAATCACAAAACTTAGCTGCAAAAATCCAGATGACCAAGAGATAGCAGCAGAGAATCATGTAGGGCTCTTGAATCTGTTTGCTGCCATCTAGTGGTCCTCAGCACATTTGCTTCTGAAAAACAATTTCAGAAATCCTAATTGTTCTCGCAATTATAACATAATTTGCATCAATGTTCCCACCCCCTGCAATCTCCCATGTCATCCCCAAATGTTAAACGTGGCTATTGGTTATTAGTAAGTTGCATATCCTTGTTACAAAGATCTGTGGGTCTCTGAAAATAAATGTAATAAAGGCAAGATATAAACAAACAAACAAAAAATAAAATACTCCAAGCATCTTTTAAATCTTAGTGATATGTACTTTTATTGTATTTATTCTTTAGCAATGAACAAAATACACTATAACTTTATAATTTAGATTATAAATATAAATATAGAAGGCATTTATATATTACATATACATTATTTAATTATAATTAGCATATATTATCAAATAACATCACTTGTCATTAGGATTAGCATAAATCTATTACAGATCCAATTTTCTTATTTAAAAGAAAACTACGAAAGGTACAATATAATTTTTTTCAAATAAATAAAAAACAGGAATGACACATAAGTAAAATTTGAGTGCAAAAGCAGAGAAAATAATTCCAAAATAAAGAGCAAAACAATTGGACTAAAATTAAGACACATATTGGAATATTCAATTTGAAACTATAATTTTAAAAACACCCCCCTGAGTGTAAACCCCATGGAATCAACAGGACTTATTGTGGAATAAAATATAAGGAAAACATAATAATTGTTTTGGACTTCTTTTCTAGTTTTTTTCCCCTCAGAGGCAGCCTGAAAATAAGTGCAAGATATTACAATTTAAAAGAGATGAATATTTCTGCTGTCATACACTAATCCCAAAACAGGCCTTATCCGTGATAGATCATTCATCTCTTTGTACACAGATTGTACAAATATTGTTGAATTAGGCAGCTGTGAGCAACTTCCACAGAAATCCTGTGTAGATAAGAAGCTGGATAGTGGTTTCAGAAAGCAGATGGCTGTTCTGGAATTTCATTGCCAGAAAGAAAGAGGCTGGTTCCAGATTCAGCAGACCGGATGAAAGTCCTGCTTGTCTCTTTTCCTTTTGGCAATCAATGGAACTAGAATTTGATGCATCAATTGGGGCATACAGGGACTCAGAAAGATTATTGTAATTACACTGAACCCTCAAGACCAAAATGAAGGTCAGAATTATGATGCAAAGTGAAGGAAAAAGAAGATTTCAGAGATTTTTTTTCCCTTTGGGAAGTCCTGTTTTTATTGTTATAGTCGGGCATTGCAATCCTGGAAAGCTGTTATTTATTTAAAAATAATTAGCAGAGAGAGAAAAAAAACTTTGCATGTGGCACCCATGGAAACTCTATATCAGTGTTTTTCAACCTTGGTGACTTTAAGTCCTATGGACTTCAACTCCCAGAATCCCCCAGCCAGCTATGGGGAATTCTGGGAGTTGAAGTCCAAAGGACTTAAAGTCACCAAGGTTGAGAAACACTGCTCTATATTAATTCTCTATGGTTGGTATTGCCAGTTTCTGTTAGAAAATATGGGATCTAGCTTTCCTTGCAACCACTGTTCTGTCCATATGCCACTGCCAAATTGAAGAATACCATGTAGGTCACTTGGCTTCATGAATTTTACTCCTGTGATTTGCTTGGGCCATGCCCCCATGTGGAATGATCTGTTTTAGATATTACTAATCCTATGTCAAGGCATAAAAAAAATCCTATGTCAAGGGATTGAAAAAAGATTGTACTTGATTTTTTTTCTCTCTCTCTCTCATAGATAATTTAAAGTATTTGAGGATCAATAATTCTTTTAACATAATTTAAATTATCTTTGTTTAGTTATCATTATTTTAGACTTATGAGGTATGATAAACTCCTGTGGATAGTTTGAGAGAGCTGTTGCAAAATGAGCAATGTACTGCACTGTTTCATATGCACTTCATACTTCTCATTTAAAGGATGCTGAGATGAGGACAGAGGTTGAACTTGAATGTTATTCTCATTCAAAGCCTGAAAAAGATACATAACAAAAAGAAAGAAAGAAAAAGGATTATTTATTTTTCTCAGTCATCCCTTTTCTTTTTGTTCAATTCTTGTTCTTTTCAGAACTTGCTTTCTGCAATAATTCAACACTGAGCAACATATATTCTGCACTCTTTTCACTTCCTTTTTTCCTGCCTGACTGGGAAAGCGAGGGATGACTCTTTCCAGAAAGGTCAACTGATTTATTTTGAAATTAAATTTAAGGCTTAAATATGCAAATCCTTGGCCACAGGTTGCTTGTCTCTGTGTTAACAGATTAGGGTGTCTCAGCAATCCAAATTTGAAAGGAAAAGGGTATTTTGAAGCATGTGGAAGCAGCCATGTGAATCCTGGATCATATTTCCTTCTTTGAATCTGTTGATTTGGAAAGTTTTATTTCTTTTAAGACAAACATTTCATCATTCCTCAATCCATAAGACATCGAAGTACAATTTTTTGTATGTCAAAATAATTCTAGTTTACCACCAAATTCTTGTCTAGCCTAATATATACCCCTCCCTCCACCCTCCCCTCCAACCCCTCTCGTCCTTCCCCCCCCCCAACTTCCCAGAACCCGTACACGGTATGGATTTTTAACAAACACAGTCTAAAATCTATTGAGAAAAAAAGAAATAAAGAAATTAATAACATTCTACATTGACCTTAGCTTCTTCTTGCTGAACTAACTTTAAACAATTTAAATCATTTCTGATCTTAAGCATAGGCTAACTGGAATTTCTTGGTCCCGTATTTATTTTGTATATAGTCAATACATTTTTTCCAGTCTCGTTTATATCTCTCATTTGAGTGATCTTTAAGATATGCCGATATTTTAGCCATCTCGGCTAAGTTTGTAACTTTCAATGTCCATTCTTGAGTTGTATGCAAGTCTTCCTTCTTCCAGTATTGCGCCACCAACAGTCTTGCTGCTTTTGAATCTGGATCATTTCTCAGTTCTATAGGCGATCACAGGGGTCTCAGGCATGGATGGGTTCTGGCAGGCACCACTGCCAGTTCGCTCGTGTGCGTGCTATATGCGCACGCGCAGTGAGATTAAAATTGTTCTGCGCATGCGCAGAACCAAAAAACAAGATGGTGGCACCTATGGTGCCGCCCAGAGAATCAGTTTGGGGGTGTGGCAGGCCTGGGTCGCTGCCGATTCCAACTGGTCCGAACTGGTCTGAACCGGTAGGAACCCACCACTGGTCTCAGGTTGAAACAACTCTGTATTTCTCTACAGAAATATGAGGTAAGGGCCAGGGGAATAACAATATTATTTTATTATTTTTCCATGAAGTCAATCCAATACTCTGCCAAAGGACAGATCCATTCAATGCCAGCTGGAACATAGGCAGTTGTTTTACAGCCATGGATTCATTAACCCAATTCTACCAATACTGGCTAGCAACTGTTTCTTAGAACAGAATCCTATCAGGAGTTGTTGTTTTTTTAGCCCCTCTTATAAATGCTAGTTATCAGAATTTAGCCTTGTATACTTAGCCACAATTTTAGCCACTCCTTTGCATGAAAACAGTCACTTAAATACTAATTTATCAGGACACTCTTGCCTACATGATGACTCTCCAAATATATTTGGGATAACATTAGAAAAACATACCTGCATTATGTCATTCATAGCATTCAAAAGGTCTGGAAAATTAAAACCCTGGATATCTGTTAGATAGGACTTTAGAATGCCATAGATCATGTCTCTGCAGGAAGTCTGTAAGAAAAAGCAACAATTAAAAGACATGAAGATGTTCCCAAAATTATTCCTTGAAACAAAAATCAAGAATAAAACTTACAAATGTCTGAGGTTCATATTTTTTTCCAGAAAAACAGTCATTTTTCATACAAGCCTTTCTTATCATTGATTCATTTCCAGGATCTTCAGTGAAACCACCATCCAGGACACAATTAAATTCTTTCTGTATAGAAGAGGAGCATATTAATTGAATCTGAAATATCCATGTTAATGGCAAAAAAAAATTGCTGGTTATTTATGCTCACTCCACACTGCTTGGCTGTATCTTTTAATACATTTAAAACTGTTGACCTTCTAAATAAACAAAGGGCAAAGAATTCCACTTCTTCAACTTTTGCTTGATAATTTAGCACATCTCTTTCCTGTACTTGACCATATATATGTTCCATCCCCATCCATTTCCATCTATAATATGGAACTTAGAACATAATAAAACAGCACAGAAAGTGGGTGTTTGCGTTTCCTCTACTTGTTCACATTTTTGAAACTGCTTACAATGAGATTAAATATGTTGCTAGCTAGCCATTGTCACCGTGCAATCCCATACAGGTTTATCTGGAAATAAACCTGGTGTTTTCAGAACATTCAGAGGGAAGTTGCTTGGAATCCCACCCCACGTTGCTTCTATGGATGCAGAAGAAGGAATTCCACCGCTCATCTTTCTCATTCTTAGCCACTATGCTGTTTCATAAATACTTGGAAATGTAAAGGTCAAAATGTGTGGTATTCCTATCAGGCAGTATTTCAACCCTTTGCAGAAGACAAATTGATAATGCACCTGTGTCAATATGGCTCACTATTACCATTTATAACAGAGACACAAAAATTTTGGTAACCAATGGTGGCATTTTTCCAGGTTTCTTATGGTACTTTTGTTCTTGAGTGGGAGAAACTTCTGGGGAAAGTATGTGGAGGGGGAATTAAAAAAAAAATCAATATGCCAATAACAAGCTGAGTAGAGAGTTAATGCACCTGTTCTAACATTTGTGTTTTTAATAAAAACAATTCAGTTAAAAATACGCGCTTCGCTATTGGCTAGTCAAAAGAATATGACTTCGAGCAACCACAAAGTTGTGGATTTAGGGATTAGTCACTTCTAGCAGTCACACAATACTTTGTCTATGGCAATACAATTGCCATTGTTACATTGACTTCTTGACACTCGTAATACTGTATACAATGCCATTTTCACACTTTCTACAGTATGTATGTTTGAGTTTAAACAGAAGCAAAGAACAATAACTCTAGCTTATTATTCTTTCTCCTGGCATACTGCCTAATCTTCTGAATTAATAAATACTGTATATTTGGAAAACTGGGAATATATCTCTCAGCACAAGGACATGTTTTCAAACAAAGCACTGGGCTACAACAACTTTTTAAAAAATTTCTATGAATGAGTCTCGGCGCTGTGGAAACCCAGTGGCATTCATAGAAACAGGTATTAGGAACATGAATGTGCTGTTAAAACAACACAGAATAATTCTAAAAATATAAAATAGAATAAAATTAAACATGGGCATGGAAAAGAGCCAGTTTGTATACAGGTAGTCCTAGACTTACAGCAGTTCATTTAGTGACAGTTCAAAGTTACAACATCCCTGAGAAAAGCACACTTACAACTGTTGCAACATTCCCATGGTCATGTGATTAAAATCTGGATTCTTGGCAATTGGTTCAGATTTATGACGACTGAAGCATCCTGGGATGATATGATAATCTTTTGTGACCTTGTGACAAGCAAAGTCCATGGATCAGCCAGACTCACTTAGCAGCCATGTTACTACCGTAATTTAACAGCTGCAGCGATTCACTTAACAACAGTAGCAAGAAAGGTCATAAAATGGGACAAGCCCACTTAACAAATGTCTCACTTAGCAACATGAATTGTGGTTATACATCGAGGACTACCTGTACTAGTTAAAGACCTCAAAGCTAGAAACCTGGAGACTATTACTTCTTGTCCTGTCTTAGGCACAGAACAAGCTGAATGTCACTTAGCCCTAGGAATCTGGCAATGGTAAATCCCTTGTAAAAAATGCTGCCAGGAAAACTGCAGGGAATTGTCCATGTATTACCAGGAGTTTTGACTTGAAAGGGTAGAAAAAGCATGGAAATTTGGTAATAGAGAGATATACAATAGTGGCATTTTGTGCAAATCAGGTAACCAATTTTAGAAGCAGGAAACTAAACGTGTGATTTCTGGAAAACAAAACGTGGCTATTTTGTGTGCTGTTTCAAGTGTTTTGATTGTTCCAAAGACCGCAATGAGCTGCTTTGTGAGAGAATTGCTTTCCCCGCCCCCAAACTCTTTCAAGATTGCCCAGCGCATCAGCAGGGACCACTGCAGCAATTGCATTAGATTATGTGGGTAACATAGAAATGGTAAAGAGGTAAACTTAGACAAAAGAAAGTTGCATCCCTCTGCATTAGACTCCCTAAGTTATCACTTCAAAACAGTGATACAAAGGTCTATAGTG
This sequence comes from Thamnophis sirtalis, assembly GCF_051295495.1. Taxonomy (NCBI): domain Eukaryota; kingdom Metazoa; phylum Chordata; class Lepidosauria; order Squamata; family Natricidae; genus Thamnophis; species Thamnophis sirtalis. The sequence goes on from NW_028261391.1 coordinate 21,862,543, forward strand.
GTTTAAGCCTATATTTGGCTGTTTGTTTGGTTTTTTAAATGGAGCCAATTAGTGAAAAGGTATATCTGTGCATTGACAATAGAAATTGCCAATGAGGCACAAAGGCTCTCTGTTGTTTTTAAAACTTTGAATGTACATGGGCATTCTAAGCATATATCTTTGTCTAGTTAACATTGAATTTCATGGCACATTAAAAATGCAAAGATTCTGTATCATTGTGTTAATTTGTAGAACTATGATGTGTCTTGCTACCATAGTACTAATGTTACATATGCAGTGAAGAAGTCCCCATTTTTGCAGCCAGTAGCCTCTCAAAATGCAATTAAAAGTATCCGTAAAGAATTAATTATTTAATTTGTTGCTTGAACTTGCTAAATCAGTGAGATATTAGTGTCTACAGCAAGATTCATCCAAGGGATTTTTTTTTTGGTCAAGAAATAAAAAAAAAAAACAGAACATCAAGAAAATCCCATAGTGATTTGCTAATTGAGCAGAAAGTTATAGAAATTACTTACTGTGTTGTAAATTACTCAGCCAGTTAAAAAAATTACTGGTTGAGCAACTCAGGGAGTATTTAAAAAGAATTAAGCTTCATATGGACTGGATTGCATAAGATTTAAGCTGATATATAGCAGACTTGAAAAATTAGAGTAAAAAAGAATTTATCTTACACCGGAGAAAAGTTTTTAATGGGGGCAGCCCAAATGTCTGTCTTGGATCTGATATTCTTCAATATTTTCATTCATGATTTGGAAGATGTTGAACAAATGCAAGTGAGGTACTAATACCACTCTATAAAGCCTTAGTAAGACTACACCTAAAGTACTGTATCTAGTTTTGGTCACCACACTACAAAAAATATGTTGAGACTCTAGAAAAAGTGAACAGAAGAGCAAGCAGGATGATTGGGGGACTGGAAACTAAACACATGAAGAATGGCTAGAGGACCTGGGCTAGTCTAGTGAAGAGAAGGACCAGAGGAGACATGATAGCAGTGTTCGAATATTTGAGGGGCTGCCACAGAGGAGGGAGTCAAGCTATTTTCCAAAGCATCTGAAGGTCAGACAAGGAATAATGGATGGAATAATGGATGGAAACTGAACAAGGAGCGATTCAAGAAATAAGGAGGAACTTTCCGACAGTGAGAACTATCAACCAACAGAACAACTTGCCCTCGGAAGTTCTGGGAGCTTTATCACTTGAGACTTTCAAGAAGAGATTGGACTGCCATTTGTCAGAAATGGTGTAGGGCAGGGGTGGGTTTCTCGCCCCGTTCCAACCGGTTCGGTTGGAACGGGGCCGGCGGCATCCTCGTGCACGTGTGTGGTGCACGCATGCGTACTAGCATCTGTGTGAGGCTCCAGCTGCTCCTGGAGGATCGTACAGGCACTGTATGCGTCCTGCGCATGCGTGGAAGCGCAGAACTCGTCAAAACTGGGTAAGGAGCGTCGGCGGGCGGGTCGGCCCTTCGCCGTTCCCGGAAGTTACTTACTTCCGGGTTCGCCGACCAACCGGTTTGCAGGGACCGCCACGAACCGGTTGAAACCCACCCCTGGTGTAGGGTCTCCTGCTTGAGCAGGGGTTGGACTAGATGACATATAAGGTCCCTTCCAACTCTGTTATCTGTTATTTCACATCCAATTCGCTGAAGTTTTAAAACTGGATGGAACACAAGTAACATTCAGAATGACTCTCACATCTTGAAAAAATGAACTGAAAACAACAGATTAGCATTTAGCAGAGATTACTGCAGAATTCTTCATTTGGGAAACAGAGAAGCATACAGTTAAGACAGGGGATATTTGTTTGGTAATATTCTTGAGAAAAAGAAGTTGGAATTGTATGTAGCTTAGAAAAGGCCAAAGAAAATTTAGCTATCATCAGCAGAAATAAGATTTTCAACTCCTGGAAGTAATTATTGCATTCTACCATACTAAACTACACCCTGAGTATACTGTCTCCAATTAAGGAGGCAGAGAAAATTGGGACAGATTCTGAGCTGGACAAGGAGGAAAACCATTAAATTAAAAACAATCCGATGAAGAGATATTTAAGGAACTAAGTGTGCTTAAGCCTTGAGAAATAATGAGTGAGGGAGAATTTGATTGCACTATTCAACAGCCTGAAAGCATAGAAAAAAATTGTCGTCTTCTTTTTTGTACCAGAATTCAGGAGACAGATTTATGTTATAGAAAGGCAGTTTCTGATTGGATATTAGGAAAAACCTTCTAGTAGTTTAACAGTTGATTCTAGGACCAGAAAGGTGGGAGACTTCCTATCTTGAGACACATTCTACCAGAGACGAAGCAGCTATCTTCCTTGGATTCCTGCAATAAAGAGGGCCCTTTTAACTTAGACAATATTCTCTTTTATGAAATGACTTCTGCCATTTTTCTGTGCTGGAAGAGGGCTTTTTTTGATACATAGTTCTAAAGTCACATTTGAAAATTGACTGCAGTTTAAAGATATTAACATGCCTTTTACTGTTCTAAAGCTAGGTGAAAAGCAAAGGAAGAACAACCATTATGCCCCTTAGTTTTATTATAGTCAGAACTCTTGAAATCTTTCAGTTTTTGTTCCAATGTATTCCTCATTTCCTGCACATCTCCAAATTGCTTCCATGGGAACTATTTTGAAAATCCACATCCTAAATGGCTTACTATATTTATTTAGCAATTTACCTACTTCTTCTCATTTTTTTTAAAAAAATCTCATATTCACATTGAGAAATCAAAAACCAATGAACTGAATTATAAAGTGATGTAGTAATACATAAACAGATGCAATGAACAATATAAACAGGTGCCTTTTGGAACTCAGAAGTGAAGGAAGTTATACAAAGGGGGGGAGCAGTAATTGTCAGATGGCAATCTACAGACTGTGGAACAATTAGCAAGGTTTCTTCCACTTCCATTAATTATTTAATTTGTTAACTTTTGCTGTTTGTTCTTGGGCCCTAGTAGGTGTAAAGGAATTAGTGTTTCTGGGAAAGTATTCTAGCCAAGGGGGAAAAAAAAAAGAATTGGCAGCATATGAAAGCACACAGCTTTTGACTTTCTTTCAAAAGCCATCTCAAGCTACCCATTCATTTCTCTAGAACATGCAATCTGTCTTAAGATTGTTGAAAAGGGGAGAGAGGAAAAATAATGCCTTTTAAGAAATGTAATTGCAGTTAAATGGTTAGTTTTATAGTCTATGAGATTCTTTATTTGTATAGAGTTAGTCTGATCATATGTATCTTGATGCTGATACCATGATAGGGATATCACCAGGTGTCTTGGAAAGCAGATCACAGCTTTAATAACTGTACTTATTATCTATCAACCACAGTACTGCCCAGATTTTGTTGTTGGCATATTAAGTTCCAAACTACTTCTGGTTGGATTTTCTGATGGATCTCCTGTGAATTGCTGAGAAGTGTGGAATTAAGGAGAACTTTCTTGACAGTAAGAGCAATTAATCAGTGAAATGGTTTACCTCTGGAAGTTGTGGGTGCTTCATCATTGGATGTTTTCAAGAAAATATGGACAGCAGCCTTTTGTCTGGAATGGTATAAAGTCTCCTGCTTGAGCAGGCGGTTGGGCTAGATAGAAGAACTTCAAGGTCCCTTACAACCCTATTATCCCATGTTCTATGTTGGGTTTTAGAAATGATCATTATGAGTTGCTTTGGCTCAGTGACAGCAAAGAGGATTTTTTTTTCTTATTATAAGAAACCTACTTCTCTCTCTTCTTCCTCCCTTTTTTCTTTTAAATATTTCTTTGCATAGTGTCAGGAAGGGACACTGTCTTACCTAGCTAATGATTCCAGTAATTGGCTTATTTCATATGCATAAAAGTAACTCACTCGTTCCATTCAAGGATGTTGGATGTTGATTAAAAAAAATAGAAGGGAAATCCTCTATCCCTGCCTTGATTGAGAACATTTAAATTATTTTGGGTTCTACACAAACTACACAATTTAACTTAGTTGTATGTTAAAGTTAGAAACAAAACGACCACCAGGTATCAACCCGTTTTTATGAGATCACTGGTAAAGAAAGGGTATGAAGAAAAATGATTTGCTGTCTGATATCATTATTCTACACTATCATGCTCATATTTATAAAACTCAGTGCCTCTGTGAAAGGTAAGGATGACTACTGCGTTTGTGGTGCAATCAGAACATTGCGTGTGTTGAAGTTGTTTTAACGCAAACCAAAGATGCCTTTTACAAAACAAGTTTACATCATATTCTTATGCATGCCAGTGATGTGTGTGAGGTAATTTAAAGTGGTTCTGACAAGTGTCGTCGGCATCTTCATATCCGGTCACATGGGCGGCAAGCCACTCCCACAAAGGAGGCCACACCCACAGAATAAATTCAAACAATTTTTGAAACCCACCACTGCTGACTACATATAACCTGACAGAGAGTAGCAAGAAAAAACTGACACTCCTGAATAACGGGGAGTGAATAATTATGATTTCATAAGTCGTATGATCTGTTAATAACCCAAATGACTTTTAAAGAGATTAAACTAACAGTTACCTGCATGCTGTAATCCTGCTAAAGCCAGTTTCATTCAGGATTATTTTATCTCTTATGCTGCTAAACTGCAGATCCATTAAGACCTGCACTTTAACACCTGGAACTGTACTGGCATACAGTCCTAAATCCTGGAATTGGGCAGAGCCTGGATCAAATGTGATAAATGTTTTGCTTTTTACCATCCTTGGCTAAAAAACTCATAATAGCTTAACCAACCACCTAGATGAGGGCCTTTAAAAAAAATCTTCCTTGCCTGGATTCCCCCAAGTAAGATAGGGAGAGCCTGCAATATTAATTGATGAGAGGTGTAGTCCCTACCACACAATTTTGAAAATTGGCTTCTTGTGCTTACATACTGCCGAATGTGACAGAAGCTAGCTTCTTCCAAAATGTGACTCTTGGGGTGGCTCTTTTTCCTGAATGGCAATACAGTTAGTCCTCGACTTACAACAGTTCACTTAGTGACCACTTAAAAGTTACATCAGCAATGAAGAGTGACTGATGACCATTTTTCAGACTGTTCCACCCCCATGATTTATGTTCCAATGCTTGATAACCTCACATTTCTGATGGTTGCAGTGTCCCTGGGTCACCGTTTGCAACCTTCCGACAAGCAAAGTCAATGGGGAAACCAGATTCACTTAACAACCAGGTTACTGATTTAACAGCTGCAGTGATTCGCTTAACAAAAGTGGCAAGAAAAATGGGGCAACACTCGATGAACAAATCTCTCGCTTCGCAACTTAAATGTTGGGCTCCAATGTGCTCATAAGCTGAGGACTACTTGTAAGTAATTGTGGGTGTGGGTGCCTCTCTCTCTCTCTCTCTCTCTCTGAGGGGCAAATGTGTCTGTCAGCAAAATAAATGCTTAGCCAGATAGATTAAGGCAGCGTTTGCCAACTTCTTGAACTTTAAAACATGACGGCTTCAACCCCCGGAGTACTCCGGCAACCCACACATTTTACAGTTGTTGAGGTTGAGAAACCCATGGCTGAAGATTTCTTCTCGGTTCTCTTAAACTGAGGCAGGCTCGACCGACTTGAGAAACCTCGAGTTTCCCCTGCTTAGAAACGGGTGAGCCTCGTGGGACTGGAAGCCCGGTGGGGGAACTTTGCCGCGCGTCTGCTGCTCGCTCTCGCTTCTAGCTTAAATCCGGGCCAGTCTCGGTGCTCAGGAGGTTTCCCCGAAGCCCCCTAACCGCGCCCTCCTCGGCGCTTCCCGGCCGCGAGGAAAAGACAGCGAGGCCGGACACAAGGCGGGGGAGGGAGGCAGGCCAGTTCCCGGGCTGCTCCTGAACTGAAACGACCGTCGCTCTCCCAAGTTCGTCTTCCCTGCTTCCCTCGCTCCGGCCTTCGCGGGATGGGCGTCGGAAAGGCAAGTTAACGGGCGTGGAGAGGATCTTGGCTAGGCCACGCCTCTCAACTTTCTCCCTCCCCGTTCTCCCCCGTTTCGGTCGCCGTCCCTTGCCTTGCACCTGCTGCAGGGATGGCGGCGAAGTGTGGTCAGAAAAGTCCGAGAGAAGATCCGCCTGTTTTTATTATTATTATTATTATTATTATTATTATTATTATTATTATTATTATTATTATTATTATTAATATGGCAGCATCTCGGTGTTGTTTTTTTTTGCGATCACACTTTGAGGTTTCCTCCGCTGTTGGAATTGTGAATCCCAACTGTTTGTTTGCACCCTTAATTCTGATTTTGACCTCTGCCTCTATTCATGCAAAATAAATCAGTATTCAGGTTTAGGATTGCACTTGAAATCCGATTTACTCCCTCTATCCTGTTTAGTGCATGGGAAAGGAATGTTTAGGACGAATGCTTGATGGCAAAGTGTCCTTTTTCCCTTGGAAGACCAAAGACCACAATATCTTTAAGAGTAAAAGTAGTGAATGAAGCAGAGTAAAAAGAGGTGATTTGATTTCAGGAATATTTAAGTGAAACAATACACATAGTATGCAGCTATATATTTAATGGACATCATATTCTCTTTCTGTGATACTCAAAGTTATAATTTGATAACACTTTTAGAACTATTGGAAGACCCAAAAATCAGGTTAGGGACGTATTACCTTGTGGAGTCCCCGGTAATCTTTGGATTTAGTTGTTTTCTTGCAGATGTTTCATTATCAAATTAGGTAACATTATCAGTGTTAGAAGGGAATGTATTTGCTCTCATACAAGGACCCCACAGCTCAACTCCGAGCTACCAAATATTCTCTTCTATTGGTGCAGATTATCATGAACAAAATTTATGTGATTGCTAAGAGTCAACAACTACTTGATGACAATCAATCAAAACACTTTAGCAACCTAAAACTTTGTTTAAGAAGTATATTTCTGTGTAATAGACAATGGATTTAGGAGTGATGACAACTAGCATAAAACCCATGAACTCACACAACTCTCTTGGAGAAATAGGGCAATGGGTTAGGGAGGTTAGTAGGGACTGCTGTGGAAATGGTTATTAATGATCTAATTAGAAGCTCAATATGTTAGCCTTAACTCTACTTAATATTTTTACTACTAGGTTAAAAGGTTTTCTGGTGGATAGAGACCTGTTAGGATTGTTTTGTGCCTAGGTGTTTTTTTAAACCAGTTTAGAAGGCTCTATGATACTGATACATTGAGAACAAGGTGTTATGGTTTGTCAAAGAAGAATGCCATACCTTGAATTGTTGCAGTGTAGTACTTGAGACGTTCATTAAGCGTTTGGAAATAAGCAACAAATTATTTATATTGGCTGTGCACCCTAGAGTGTTGGCTTCTTCAGTGCAGATGGAGGCATCCAATGAGCTTGAAAGGGTTAGGCAGAGGAAAGTAACCAAAAACCATGAATCTGAAAAAAAATCAAGAACCATAAATAGGGAATGGCTCACAATTTCCCTGTGGCTCAGTCACTCAGTCAATCACCATCCCAGACCCCTTTCCAAGCATTTTCTGTTTTATCAGAAACTCTGCATGTTTTAGAGTTTCCTCCAACCTACAGATTTTCTTTCATTACAGTTCCGCTTTCAGTTGATATTGTAGAACAGTGTTTTGTTACATCAGGAAACCTTTAGATAAGTAGTAATATAAGTAGTAATAAATGACTATATGATATTCATGTAACATGTGAAACAATAATTAAATTTCTGCAAAATCCCTTTAAAAATCAGATAGCTTGATCAATACTACTGTTTGGATTTCTAAATATAAGGTCTGCGTGGCTGTTGTCCATGTCATGAAATGGCTTCAGCCACTTGACAATGGTGAAACAGTACTGTTTTAAGAGGGGTTTGGGAGGCTTTTCTTAAAAGAAGAGCAAAGGCTGTGGTGTTGGCCAGGTTTGTGCTTTGCTATAGATTCTTTTTTTCCCCATAGATTCATAGGGGACCAAGGCTGCCAACTTTACTGCCATGGATACTTCAGCCCATAAAGTTTATATTTGGAAGTAAAGAAGTTTTGGGTTGCTAGAAATAGGTTTTGCTACAAGACAGATGCAGAACAAAAAAGACCACTACTCCTATAAAACATGCTAGGTAGAAAAAATGTCCCATATCCCCCCCCCCTAGTTCTCATTCAGTTTAATGTTTAAAAATTGCAAATCAGAAAAGATTTTAGAATGTCTCTTTTCCTTTGAAATTTTTTTTCAAATCAAACTGAATGAGAATTAGTTGCTAAAAAAACGAAGATAAATTCTTATCACCTTTCCTCCCACTGTAAGTTTGTCACTGAGGATGGGTATGTCTTGCCTTGTTTTGTTACATTTTTTTTTTCTGAGGAACCTTCCAATTTCCCACAGTTCAATTAAATGCCAAGAGAAGACCTCATGAGGCAACAACTCCCACTGGGGATTTTTTAGGAATGCTGTAAGAGGGAGCCCTGCCCCTAAAAAAAAAACTGTTGGAGAATGTATCTCCTTCCTATGGAAAATGTTGAGATATTGCCTGCTCAGTTTCATTCTCCATAAATTTGTTAGAGAATGTGGAAAAGTTGAAATTTAGTTGAAATCAAGTGATCATCTGTAATTCACAACCTTGGACACTTAACACTAACACCTAATAATAGGCTATGAATGGTTGATTTTTTGGTCTACCTATCTAAAAGAACTACTGTTCTATAGTTCTAAAAGAACTATAGAACTACAGACAGAAACACATTGATATAAACACACACTAAATTTTACGGCAGATTTAGAAAACATAACCCTCATAACTTGAGGATACCTTCCAATGCCAATTCACCTTATTCTTTACATTTAGATAAACTACCAAAATGTGTGTAAAATAAAAAGATATGGATACAAATATGATATCAGAAATTGCATATCTAAAAATCATTGGGAGAACATTTCAAATCCCTAATACAATCTTAGGACCATGAGTAAATTAGTCTTTACTGAGAAAAGACATTATGGAGATCTGTTTCATTGCAAATTGATTCTCCTGGAATTCATTGCAGGATGTAATACATTTTTTCAAAATTAACATTAGGAGTTAATATGTTAAATGGCTCATTGGGGCAAGGATCTCTGTGTTACTTCTAACAAGCTAGTTTTTAAAATATCCTTAGAAATGCATCCCTTTCACTTTACCTTCCACCATTCCTCAGCCAGAACAGTTGTGTATGTGAATCTAAAATATACACTGCAGCCGATAACGAAGTAAGATAGAACACATTTAAGTGGCACTACATTTTTTTTGTAGCTTTGACCAATGTGTATATAGTTTTTACAGTCAAAAGTGCTTTCTATGATGCAGATCAGGTCTCTGTACTACGCCGACAAAATTGATAAGTGATCAAAGCTTAGTTTATGACAAGAGTGTGTACTTTGTTTTCATTGTCAAGGCTTGGTCTCGGAAGCAAATGATTTAAGGACAAAAAGGCATTTCCTAAAGCAGCATGATTTGAAAGTGTACAAATGTCTTGCCAGTGAAGCCCCAGCCATTTTTCTGGAATATAAGCACTTGTTAAAAACCTTCCCTGATCCAGATTTAAGGAGGCAATTCTAAAAGCAAATGATTAGTAAAGACATATAACCAACAAGGACCTTTGTCTCTTTCTCTTGCTGACTAGAATAAGACAAGGGAGGGATAGATATAGGAAAGTAGCAGCTACTTACTTAAAGTTCCACTCTTGGTCCTGCAGGAACTGGAGAACAGGGTGGTCAGCAGAGGCATCTTGCAAGGGAGCTGGCCAGAGCTTTGGAAAGGATGTGTTGAGCTCCTTGCTTTTGTTATCTCTTCTGACCCTGGTTCAGCTTTTATAGCTGTAGAGAAGCTAAGGATTTCCCACTAATTCTCACTCTCTCTTTCTCTCTCTCTCTCCTCTCTCTCTCCCCCTCCCTTTAAAACCCAGGTATGATTTTCACTCAGTCCTCAGGCAGGGCTGAGTCATGTTTCTTAGATTGCTGCTTTCATAAAACAGTCTTTGTTCACTGGAACGTATTGCACTTGTTCTATTCTTCCATTTGTTCTTTTAAAAAGGAAATAACAACAATCCCCCCACCACAAACAGCTATCAGTTCCTAGTTTTAAAAAAATCCTCTTTTTTTTCCTAAAAGAGTTCATAATGCTGATTATTACTACCAGGCAATGAGGCCAACGCTGCATCCATCAGAAACTTGACTAATATTTGTGATGTCACACCATAGCACAGAATCTTGGCTAGAGATCAAGGGTAGTTCTACTCTGCATATTTTACAATTACCTTCCCTAACCTGAGGTCTTCAAAACACCACTTCAACTCCCAGAATATCCAGCAGCAGTCTGATGGCTGCTGGTGAAATTATGTCTCACTTTCTCTCCCCTCTACCACATTCTCCGTGAACCAAACATGATCAAGCCTACAAGGTAACATGACACCCAATATCCACTTCCCTTGGAACAAACCTGCTTATCTTTGATAACTATAAAAAAATTTTCAAAGGGGAGAGGAGGAAGGTTTGACAAGAGGTAAGATTGACAGCCCCAGTGTGGTTCTGCTGCTTTGATGCTGGTCTTGTGTCAGTCACAAGCTATGTTTTAAGATCTTTCGACTTCTCTTCCTTATACCTTAAAACATTGGCCAACAGCAAAACAGAGGAGAATAAAGATGTTCAGGACAAACCATCAGAATGCTAGCATCTCATTCTAGGAACACCTCACCCACCTTATTGCTTGAGTTCCAGTAAGCATCCTTAGTGAATCAAGGGTGTGGCTGCATTAAGAAATTGTACAAAGATAGGAGAGCCTCACCCAACGTGTGGTATACAGTTGCCATGAGAAACCTCCCAGCATGACATATTGTACTTATTTTATAATACAGCCTTATTTATTTTTGCTTACTGTGCTGCAATAAAAGTTGTTTTTCAAGGTATGCAACTATTACGTTTTGCTACCCATTATTGGGCCAGTGAAAGTAGGGGATTTATTGGTGGTGTGACTAGAACAACAACACCCATGAAGGAAGTTCATGGCAAAATTAAAATAAAATAAACAGGTGAGTTGATGGATGTGGCATTGCAGTCCAAGCCCAATTTTTTTGTACATAGGTGCAATGTTATTGATATGAATGGTGCAAGACATAGTTTGTGATACCATGGTTTTTGGCTATTTTGACTACTCCACAGATACCATTGGACCAAAGGGATATCTTAAAGTTAATCTATACATCTAATTGTGAAGACACTCAACAAACTATTGGTTAAAGAAATTATGTTCCTCAATCTGCTCCTGGCCCAATCTGTTCCTGGCCCAATCTGTCCTCCTTGACCAATTAGTCTGTGGGGTAAAGGACTTGTGGTTACAGCGCTGTTTGTTAGCCCGAACCAAGCGGAACATTCTGTCAGCACTGGACGAGGCTCGGGCGTCAGAAATATCTGACAGGTCCACGGCCGAAATACAGAGATTTCAGCCTGTGGCAATGCCTGCCAGCAAGACCATAGGTGGCCACCATGACAAGGTTGATGGGGACGATACGTCAGAAGATGATGACAATGTAAGCTACCCTCGGATCTACCTCAGACAGAAGGGGAAGACCAAGAAAAAATTCCCCTGTTCTGGATGTGGCGGGAACCATTCCCAAACTTTTTGCCAGTTTAAAACGGCCTCTTGTCGCAGATGTGGAAAGAAGGGTCATCTGGCCAAACTGTGCCGACCACCTTCTCCCTCCACTGAACAGCCACCAGAGTGTCCATTCAACAGAAGGTCGACCAAAAGATCACCCCATCCACAGAAAATTGCTTTACGATGTCCTGTGACCGTCAACACTCTGAGGTTGCTGTCAGTCAAGCCAATGCAGGGTCCAACAGCAAGATTTACCTCAGTGTCCAGATTGAATGAGTGCCGTGCCGCATGGAAGTGGACACAGGCTCCTCAAAGTCAATTGTCTCCTGGAGAACTCTCAAGCGCTACATGCCATTTATGCCCAAAAAAACACCTGTCATCTTGTTTTATTAAGCTGTGAGACTATCAAGGGAATGCCATTCCCATAGTGGGCAGCAACACTTTCAGAGTGGCGACTACAAACTTTAATGTCTGACTTCCCCTAATTGTTGTCAATGGCATCCTTCCAAGTCTATTGGGGTTTAAGTGGTTTGAAGCCCTGGGACTCGGCATTACCGGCATCCATGCTACCATCTCTGACGACTTCAGTGGCCTGACCGAAGAATTCGCGGAGGTCTTTAATCACTCATTAGGTAAATATAAGGCGACCCCTATTGCATTTAATTAGTGTTCTGTAGGGAGAACCAGGCGGGCAAGGACTGAGGCAAGACAGGTTAGTTAAACAACAGCACTTTATTAGGCTAACAGCTAACATTTAACAAAAGGGAAATCTGGAACTGTCAACAGGGAATTTTCCGCTTGACAACTCTTTATATACGAGCTGTCAAACGGGGCAGCCAATCACGATGCAGCTTTCTCCCACGCTGGCTGTCAAACATTCAGCCAATCAGGAGAGTCTCTGCATGGGCAGAGTGAAGCCGTGGACATAACAGAGAGAGAGAGAAAGACAACAAATAGCATCCCTCTTTCCTCAGCAAATATAAGCAACTTTAACAACTTATCACTAACTTTTAAAACAACATATAATATCTTTATCTCATAACTCATCTTAATCTCTATAAACAAATATTTAAAGCCTCATCATCCATTCCAATCATCAAAGGTTTAACTAAGAGTTACCAGAAATAACAACACTTCTATTATAAACTTGATCTAATAAACCCACTTGAATCACTTCCTTTGACATTTACATTTCATTTTCATCTTTAAACAAATCCCTCAGACCTCTTCATTCAAATTTAGTCAGTCCAACAAGTTCATCTGAGGTAAATTGAGAGGGGGAGGTGGGTCTTTCTTCTTCATCTTGCTATCTGAGTCTGCTGTGAACAATTGGATTTCAGGACTATTATCTTTTGGACTTAGAAGTGGTAGTGTGCTCCCATCGATGGGTTGGCAAGTTTCTCTTGTCAACCCATAGATGGCAGCAGAAGCAGGACACAAGAAAAATAAATGGTTTTGGTACCATTTCTTTCAGAAACAGAAAGGCCCACTTCCTCTACAGAAAGTCTGCTACACTGCAGTTGTGCTGCCTGCACAGATACGTCTCCTGTGATACATTGCCCATTATTCCATTACTTTGATGCTGCTGTACCTAAATCATATATATGTAGCATTGCTTTTCATACTGCCAGGCTGTTCTTGACACATGCACAGCAATCTACTACAACCTGGACACGCCTATCAGCAACTGCTTTCCAGGTACTTCCCATAGAGCTACCAGCAAAAAAACTTGAGCCGAATCAATAGCTTGAGTCAATAGCTCCGGAATGAAGTTCTTACAAAAACAAAGCCATTCTACTGCCAGCCTTGGGAGAAACCCCTGGGCTTATTCCCTGGGAACCCTTCAGAAGATAAATGAAGATACCAACAGAGCTATTCTGCTGCACCTTAGTAGGCAGCTTTATTACAAGACAGCTATGTCCCTCTTCTTTCCTTGTGGGATGGGAAGAAGACAAAGCAGCTTTTCAGCTATCACTCTGTGGACTGGCACGTCAAAGCCCTGGATATATGCAACGTAGATGTTGCAGGGTCCCTCAAGGATCAGCAATTTCTCCGCTCCTGTTTAGCATCTATATGAAACTGCCGAAGGAGATCATCTGTCATGGCTGAGTGAGACATCATCAGCCTGCTGATGATACACAGTTGTACAACACTGTCAATGGTGAACTTAGAGATGTTTCAGCCAACCTCTCTGGGTTCCTGGTGGCCATTGAAGTTCAGTGAGGACCAACAGGTGAAACTTGGCATGAGGGAGTGGCTTTAAAAGATGGCTCTTTGGTTATGGATGTGGTTGCACTGTCCAATCCAACTTGATCTGGGGGTTCTCCTGGACCAGTGGTGGATTGCCAATTTTGTTACTACTGGTTCGGGCATGCGCGCAACACTTCTGCGCATGGACAGAAGCAGATGTGTGGAGCCTCCCACCACCGCTACTATCGCTTCCACCAATCTGGACTGAACGGGCAGCAACCCATCTCTGTGCTGGACTCATGACTCCTGCTCAAGGATCAGGTGTCCGTCATAGCCAAGAAGTCCTTTGCACAACTATGAGTTTTGTGCCAGTTACACTTATTCCTGGACCAATGTGCCCTTCTCACAGTCACTCATGCTCTGGTTATCTCCCATTTGTACTATTGTAATGTGCTTTCTACATGGCTGCCCTTGAAGAATACCTGGAAGTTTCAATTGGTTCAGAATGCATGTTTTTGTGCAAGCCTAGACTTGCACATGTTTCATCTCTTTGGTGGGACCTGCCAACTTGCTTCTGGGTACAATTCAAGGTGCTGGCAATCTCCTTTAAATATTTACATGGCTTGGGGCCAGGTAGTTTGAAGGACTGCCTCTCCCCCATTCCAGTTACTCAGAACAGGTAAGCAAGGTATGTTGTAGATCCCATATGTTAGGTAAGTATATCTAGTAGGATCATAAAAAGGACCTTCTCAGAGGTGGTCCCATTCCTAAGGAACATTCTTCCCCCATAGGCACAATTGCCTCCCCTTATTGATTTCCAAAAGATCCTGAAGACTGGTTTTGTCAGTGGTCCTGGGGGGTCCTGAAAAGAGATGAAGCTGATCAAGTGGTTGGTTTGATTATGTTGGTTTGTTATGATTATGAGGGGTGGGTAGGTTTTTTTTTAGCATGTAGTTTTTTTAAAGTTGTAAGCCACCTGGAGTAACCGGTGTTTGAGTTGAGCAGCCATATCAATTTCTTTAATAAATAAATAGATGGCAGGAGAAAATTAAAGTAAAAGCAGCAAAGGAATGATGGCTCCTTGATTAACAATTCACTGATCTGAGGGAATGAACACTTTTTGGGATCAGAATCCTGACAACGGAAGACCACAATTGCTGAATGAATTCCATCTATAGGTGTCTTGGGGCAGGGACTTATCAATGGTGTCCTACCCTTCCTGGGGAACAACATACCCACTGATACATAAACTGCCTCCTTCCAATTGTGTTTGTGAAGAGAAGTGACAACCTGTCTCTGGAAGAGACAACCTAAGGGTGTTGGCTTTTCTTTTGATGATCTACCTACAATTTAGAACTAAAGGTGGCATGGAAGTACTAATAAAAAAACAAGTAACTAAATTAAATTTTCCCACTTTGGGTTTTTCTTCTCCTAATTTCTGGTCCAGACAGAAGTAGCAAAGTGGAATGGGGTTGGAAATATGGTAATATTTCCTTAAGCCTGCAAAAGCAGCTTAAGCCAACTGCTGTAGTGAACATGTAGGCTTAAGTTGACTTCCCTCTGCTCAAAGGCCAACCTCCGTAGTGCTCTTAGACTAGGAACAAGGAGAGTCAAATTCTGGTTTATTCTCAGTCACAGAAATTCACTGGATTAGTTTGGGCCATTCACTTCGTCTCAGTGCAACCTGCAAAGCTGTCGTTGATGTAGTTCCCCTATCTAAGATAAAATAACAGATTAATAGAGTTGGGAGGGACCTTGTAGGTTATCTAGTCCAACCCCCGCCCAGCAGGAGACCCTACAACATTTCTGACAGATGGCAGTCCAGTCTCTTCTTGAAAGCCTCCAGTGATGAAGCTCCCACAACTTCTGAAGGCAAGCTGTTCCATTGGTTCATTGCTCTCACTGTCAGAAAATGTCTCCTTATTTCCAGGTTGAATCTCTCCTTGTTCACTTTCCATCCATTCCTTCTTGTCTGGCCTTCAGGTGCTTTGGAAAATAGCTTGACCCCTTTCTCTCTGTGGCATCCCCTCAAACATTGGAATACTGATATCGTGTCTCCCCTGGTCCTTCTCTTCACTAGTCAAGCCATACCCAGTATGTTTTAGCCTCCAGTTCCCTAATCATCTTGGTTGCTCTTCTCTGTACTCTTTCTAGAGTCTCAACATCTTTTTTATAGTGTGGTGACCAAAACTGGATGCAGTATTCTAGGTGTGGTCTTACTAAGGCTTTATAGAATGGTATTAGTACCTCACTTGACCTTGATTGTATCCCTCTGTTAATGTAATTTAGGATTGCATTGGCTTTTTTGGCTATCACTGCATACTGTTAGCTCATAATTAATTGGTTGTCCCCTAAGACGCCAAGATCCCTCTTACAGTTACTGGTGTTAGGCCTGGTTTCATCCAGTCTATATGTGTACTTTTGGTTTTCTTTTCTAAGTATAAGACTTTACTTTTCTCTACATTAAATTTCATTTTGTTAAATAGAGCCCAAAAAGTTCCTTTAAAAAGTTCCATCTAAAGGAACTTTCATTTGAGTTGAAAAGTTAAGGCTTTTCTTCTGGGTTCAATTGAAGCGTTCTCCTCTTAACTGAAAACTGATAAGATTGCTCTTCCCTGTTTGTTGCCTAATTTGCTTCTTCCTAGCCTGAAGATGTTGACTTCATTTATCAACCTTCTCTATAGCACCAGCATTATCGTGATGATCGATACTCCCAAAAGTTATTCATCTGCCACAACTTGCCCCCCTCTTCTTAATTCTTCCAGTTTTCATGCCTGGAAACTTGGATAAACCAGGACTTGGATTAAGGGAAGACTGAGTATGTCAGCTATTTCTGCCATTACATCTCACCTCTGTTTTCAACACATTTTTGAGCATGGGTTCAGCAGGCACAAGAAGAGGTGATGGTTTGTAGGATCAACTCTCTACTGCTTCACTGTGCTATGTCTCAACTATCCAACAGTCAGCTTTGAATCCAGGTTTAGTGCTTTTCTGAAAGAGTAGTAAATCCGTGTTCATAACAGAAAGAGATCAGGAATCAGCCCTGACAGAGACAAATGAAGAGCCTAGTGTAAAAGAGCCCAAAGCACCAGGGTCCTGGAGTGACAAGGTATTAATTAATGCAAGGTGATCCAGACAAGAATCATAACCGGGAGTACTTATTCTTTGTTTTACATTGACAGAAACTGGCAAGACTGAAAGTATTTCTCCCTTTCTTTCCTTTTACTGTCTGGAAAACTAGGAAAGATTACTTTTGGAACATTTCTCACACATCCCTTCTTATCTGGGTTGAAACATATTTGATATGCCAGTTGTCCAGTCTGCAACTTTCCCTCCTATCTCTCAAGGCCATTTACACATACACCCTCCTTTCCAGGATCCAAAGACTAAAGCAGGGGCCAACCACATGTGGCTCTTTCATCCCTCTGCTGCGGCTCCCTGTTACTAGTTGACTCCACAATTGATAGGGTTACGGTTAGGGTTAGGGCTTTTGGTTAGGACAGGTAGAGGAAAAAGGACGCTGTGCTAGGAGGAGACTATGGTGGGGGTTCCAGATGTCCTGTTGGCAGAGGAAAAAGGATGCCATATTAGGAGGAGACTCTATTGTGGGGGAACCAGACTTCCGGTGGGCTCCAGAATTGAATGGGGAGCTTTTGGTTAGGACTTTTGTGGCTCTTTGAGTGTTTAAGGTTGCCGACTCCTGGACTAGAGAGTAGCTTAAAGGCTTACTAAAAGTTAAAAGAGCTATTTGGGATGAGCTATTTCAAGCTTTCTCAGGGATAACTTGGGAGCATCATCAAATGAATGGTATTGAAGTGCACTATCTTTTAAGGGGTGTCAAACTCACGCATCATATTGTCGTCACGTGATGTACCACGACTCCCTCCCCCTTTTGCTAAACCTAGATGGCCATGGCCAGTGCGTGATGCATCCAGCTCACAGGCCGCAAGTTTGACACCTCTGATCTTGTACATGATGAACACGATAGCACATCTTGTACATAAAACATGAATTGGGTGGTTGACAGTGTGATGGAGAAAACATTACCACTGAAACAGCTAAGGATGATTTAAAGCTGGCTGATTTGGGTGAAGTGAAGGCCGGATATGACAGATAAAGGCAGTTAACAGACCATGTTTTTGCTCTAGATAGTTGCAAGTGGGGACGGGACCTTTGTTAGAATATATACCCCAGTGTTGTGCTCATTTATTTGCATTTAACACATAAGGGGAGTAGCATGGCTCTATTTTCCAGTTTCCTGGAAAAGAGAGAAAAGACAGAGGAAGTTCAAAGAAATAAGACTTATTTCACCTTCACAGCCTCACTTCCCTGTTTTTGAGGTCAGCCCCTTTCTGCAATGACCATTCTGAAATACAGTACCAGATAGTGGAAATACAAAAATATCTAGGGAATCCAAGCCGGAGATATGCATATATTAATATTCATACATAGGAAATGTGAGAGTCAGTTTGGTATCCTGGTTAAGGCACTAGGCTAGAGACTGAGTTCTGGTCATGCCTTTAGACCAGTGGTGGGTTTCAAAAATTGTTCGAACCTACTCTGTGGGTGTGGCCTCCTTTGTGGGAGTGGCTTGCCACCCATGTGACTGGATATGAAGATGCCGATGACACTTGTCCGAACCACCTTACATTACCTCACACACAGCACTGGCATGCATAAGAATATGATGTAAACTTGTTTTTTAAAAGGCATCTTTGGTTTGCGTTAAAACAACTTCAACACACGCAATGTTCTGATTGCACCACAAACGCAGTAGTCATCCTTGCCTTTCATAGAGGCACTGAGTTTTATAAATATGAGCATGATAGTGTAGAATAATCATATCCAAGGACCAGTGGTGGGTTTGAAAATTTTTTGGAACCTCTTCTGTAGGTGTGGCCTGCTTTCCGAGTCCACTGGTGGAACCTCTTCTAACCGGTTCGGTAGATTTGACGAACCGGTTCAACCGAATAGGTGCGAACTGGTAGGAACCCACCTCTGCTTTAGTCCCAAAGTCAGTTGGATGACCTTGGGCTAGTTACTTTCTCCTAGCCACAGGAAGGAGGCAAAGGCAAATCACTTTTGAAAATCTTGCTAAGAAAACTGCAGGGACTTGACCAGAATTTGATACAATCGAATGAAAAGTAAGAAGTGAAATGTGGTATGAAGATAGTGACACAGCTGAGAGAGAAGCAATAACACTGCAACAAAAAAATATTGCCACAGAGGCCAATAATTGCAACCTAATTTGGCATTCTATAGTCACAGATAGTATGAGGCAGTATAGGTGTTCATTATCTGCACAGCCAATTTTGTGGAAGAATTGGATTTCAGTCCAATGTTATTATAGCCTTTGGACAGCAAAGCTTGCACTGATACAAGGAAGGCGGGATAGCTTTTTATATTAAAAACTGGGAAATGGCCAGAAGGGATTCCTTATATTGCCTGGCTTTGTACTCCTCACTACATCTGCTCATTCCTGATCTACCTACATCTTAGCCACTTTAGACTGATGCATGTAGTTGAAGTTTAATTGAATGTGTTGGTACCAGGCGTTGATGGGTTTATTTGATTCTAATTCCAATTTAGGTGCTACAAATCGGGGGGAGGGTTGCTGCCGGCATTACTTCCATTTTGCTCCGCGTGCATGTGCATTTGCACATAATTAGGTCTGCACATGAGCAAAATGTTAAAAAATGGAAAAAAGTTAAACTTGTGCAGTGAAAATTGTTCTGCGCATGCGCAGAACAGAAAACCAAGATGGCACCGCTGTAGGAGAACTGGAGGTTCCAACAACCCAGGCTGCCAAACCACTACTGGTTCGGCTGAACCGGCCCGAACCAGTAGGAACCCACCACTGCTACCAATGCCTTGGTGCTCCAGTAGAGTGGATAGATGCTGCTTCTCTTAGGCATCCATTATGGCTCAGTTCGCTAATCCTAACAATATACAATTGGTATTTTCCCATAATATGCTTTCTCTAAGCAAAGAAATATTATTACTCCTTCCTTGCTCCCTCCCTCCCATCTCAGTCTAGTGACCTTTGGATGGTTAGCAATATATAGAGCCATAACATAACATAATAAACAATAATGCAGTGTAACTGGGTTTCCTGTCTCATGGCATATTAGGTTTGGGCCAGGGGTGGGTTTCAACCGGTTCGCAGCGGTCCCCGCAAACCGGTTGGTCGGCGAACCCGGAAGTAAGTAACTTCTGGGTACGCCGAAGGGTCCATCCGCCCGCCTGCGTTGCTTACCCGGTTTTGACGAGTTCTGCGCTTCCACGCATGCGCAGGACGCATACAGCTCCTGCGCGATCCTCCAGGAGCAGCTGGAGCATTGCACAGACGCTAGTACACATGCGTGTGCTGCACGTGTGCACGAGGACACCGCCGGCCCCATTCCAACCGAACTGGTTGGAATGGGGCGAGAAACCCACCCCTGGTTTGAGCTACCATTTTGGTTCCAGTTTCTAAGGGTAAAGCCTGACTTTCAAGACCTCCTGAAAGGCTAACACAGTTGGGGCCACTCGAATCTCAGGGATAATGTTCCATAGGGCAGGTACCAAAACAAAGGAAGTATGTAAATAGGTCCCATTTTAGATGGTTTGTTTTTCTTTCATAGAGGAAAAGAACACACTTGCCCGTCTAATTGGACAGAGATGGATGGACAGAGATATTGAAGAAAAGTGGCCCCACAAATAACCTGGCCTATGCCATGCATAGAGCTATACAGGTAACAACCAATACCTTGAATTGCACTCAGAAACCTACTGAGAGTCAGCATGGCCTTGTGAAACATAGGCGTTGCGTAACTGTACCATGATGTGCCTAAAACTGTGTGGGTCCCTGAATCTAGACTAATTACATAGCTCCTGAATAATTTTCAGGGGCAGACCCATTTAAAATGTAAATTTTAGGCTAACATGTTGAACCAATTTAACTTTTGGGGTGAGTCAGCCTTTTCTTCCTGCTCCAATTCACTTGTCACTTGTCAAAGTAGACAAATTAATCTTTCTTGTTCCCCTTTCCTTGACGTTATATGGAGCCATTTTCCAGTCTCAAGACTTTCATGAGGCATTTTGAAAATGGATGTTAATATTGAAACCCGAAGCTTTTCTTTTAGTAATGGCGGATAAATAGGTGGAAAAAAAGGGACATGGTTTTAGCTATGTCAAAGGCAGCAAGGCTGTTACAGGCTCAAAGAGGGAAAGAGGAGTATATACGCACAATGGAAGACTGAATTGTGAAATTAATGGAGCTAGCTGAGATGGTGAAATTGCTTTGCTTACAGACAATAATTTGACTAAATTTCATATGACCCGGAGGTCATTGTTATATTACTTATGGTACAAGGAGAACAATCAATTTTTGAATATGGGATTTGAAGATTAGTTTGGATTTCACTAGATAAATATTGTAGCTTTTTTAATGTAAGGTTATTTATATTTGACATCTTCGTATTCTTGGATAAAATTACGAGAAGAATATTTTTTGAGTTCTGACTTTTACTATGTTGATTACTATTTTAAGATATTTTATAAAATGGTGTTATTTGTTTAAATTTAAAGAGAGGTAGGTGGTTGTATTGTTAACATCTCTCTATAAAAGAAAGTTGAAGTCAGTCTTACTGTATTTGACTTTTATATACATATAGATATGGATAGATATAGATATATAGATCTCAACACTTTCCCTTTTCCATGTATGTTTGTATGTTTGAGATTGAAACCTTATAAAGATATTATATTAAAAAAGAGCTTTGTAAGGCAAAATGGCGTGGATCAACAATTCCGTGTAGGTATGCACAAACATATCTATTCAGCTAGCCTTTGACTTAGACACAACCATTTAGTGACTATTCAAAGTTACAGTGGCACTGAAAAAAGCGACTTACGGCTGTTTTTTACATGATCATTGCAGCATCCCCAAGGTCACGTGATCAAAATCCAGATGCTTGTCAACTGGCATGTATTTATGACGTTTGCCGCCTCCCGTTTTCATATGATCGCCTTTTGTGGCTTTCTGACAAGCAAAATCAATGGGGAAGCCAGATTGAATTAACAACTATGTTATTAACAACTGCAGTGATTCATTAACAACTATGGCTAGAAATGTCATAAAATGGGGCAAAATTTACTTAACATCTGTCTTTGCTTAGTCATCGAAGTTTTGAGCTCAATTGTCATTGTAAACCAATGACAACCTGTACATAGCTGCTCCATGTTGGGAAGAATCAGAGAAGTGTTCACATTTCTGCTTGGTAAGAGCAATAAAAAGAGCAAAATGGTCTTTATTGCAGAGAAGGTTACTTCTGCCTTACACTCATCAGGCTAGGGATAATTAGATTCGTATTCTAAATATCTGGAGAGCACTAGGGTAAAGGTAAAGGTTTTCCTCGCACAAATGTGCTAATTGTTCCTGACTCTAGGGGGCTGTGCTCATCAAGGCCGAAGAGCCAGCATTGTCCGAAGACATCTCTGTGGTCATGTGGCCGGCATGTCTAAACACCGAAGGCGCACGGAACGCTGTTACTTTCCCACCAAAGGTGGTCCCTCTTTTTTTACTTGTATTTTTATACGTTTTCGAACTGCTAGGTTGGCAGAAGCTGGGACAAGTAACGGGAGCTCACTCCATTACTGAACCACTGAACTGCCGACCGTTCTGATCGACAAGCTCAGCATCTTAGCCACTGAATCACCACATCCCTTAGCACTAGGTTAGGAAAACTTATTATAGTGCATGTTCTGGATTGGGGCATCATAGGTTATAGTTTGGTATGTGAGATATGAATCTGCCTGAAAGTAAGGAACATGGTCAGCTAGTAACAGCTGTAGAAATATAACTAGGAACGTGAAGGATTGTGGCAGAGAGCAATGGTATAGAGCAGTGTTTCCCAACCTTGGCCACTTGAAGATGTCCGGACTTCAACTCCCAGAATTCCCCAGCCAGCGAATGCTGGCTGGGGAATTCTGGGAGTTGAAGTCCGGATATCTTCAAGTGGCCAAGGTTGGGAAACACTGGTATAGAGAAACCTAGAAGAGAATGAAACCAAGATAGCTGAAAACTTCCAAGGTAATAAAATAGAAAACTGGGAATGAAGTGCTTTTCTTTCTAGAAAGGAAAACATTGCCGATGGAAATCAGCTTTCAAGTTTATGATCACCATTTATGACATGACACGAACAAATCTGTTCTCTTTTCCACTCAGTAGTGAATACCGGAGTTGGCTTTTTTTCTCTCCTGAGACTCTTAGTTTAACATTTGATATTTGGAAAGCCCAACACTATTATTATGAATAAACTTTGGTAAGGTAGTAGGAACACATTGGACAATGCCAATGCAATACATTGGTATGCAGCTGAAGTTAAAAGTGCTAAATATTAATACAGGTAGTCCTCGACTTACGACCACAATTGAGCCCAAACTTTCTGTTGCTAAGCGAGACAGTTGTTAACTGTTTACCCCATTTTATAACTTTTCTTGCCACAGGTTGTTCAGTGAATCACTTTAGTTGTTAAGTTAGCACCACAGTTGTTAAGTGAATCCCCATTGACATTGCTTGTAAGAAGGTCACAAAGGGTGATCATATGAGACACTCCCCCCTGTATTTTGATCACGTGACTATGGGGATGCTGCAATGGTTGTAAGTGTGAAAAATGGTCATAAGTCACTTTTCACTGCCGTTGTAATTTTGAATGGTCACTAAATGAACGATTGTAAGTCAAGGACTACCTGTAGGTACAGTTGGCCAGTGGCACAATTGCAGAGAAGTGAAAAGGACATTTGGCTGGAATTAAATCTTCTCCCTAGCTCTATGAATAGGTGATACTGTGAATACAGAAATGGCCGGATGAATGAGAAGGGATAGGAGCACAAAACAGTTGAAGTAAAGGAGTTTAAAGGAATGGAATACATTTCCCATAAGTATAAGCCAAGATAGCATATGTGGAAAGACATCATTTGCAAGTTTGCCTATAAACATATGGTATATGTCAGAGGTGGGTTCCTACCAGTTCGCACCAGTTCGGTAGAACTGGTTCGTCAAATCTACCGAACCGGGTAGACGAGGTTCCACCAGTGGACCCGGAAAGCAGGCCACACCTACATAAGAGGTTCCAATTTTTTTTGAAACCCACCACTCACAGAGAGAGGGGAGGGGGAGAAAAAGAGAAAGAAAGGAAGAAAGAAAGAAAGAAAGAAAAAAAGAAAAAAGAAAGAAAAAGTGAGAGAGAGATGAAAGAAAAAAAGGAAAAAGGGACAGAGAGACAAAAGGAGAGAGAGAGAGAGAGAGAGAGAGAAAGAAAGAAAGAAAGAAAGAAAGAAAGAAAGAAAGAAAGAAAGAAAGAAAGAAAACACATGGTCAGCAAGCCACTCCCACAAATGAGACCACATCCACAGAGTAGGTTCAATTTTTTTTTGAAACCCACCACTGGTATATGTCTGTTACTATTGTAAGGCTAGGATGTAATAATGCCTGGTTTTTGGCTCAGTGTACAGTGTTAAATGACATGGCTATGCGAACTGAATGAGAGCACTCATTTGCTCCAAGCATTTCGCAAACATAGATTAAAGCAACGAAACTAACCTTTTCATGTTAGCAAGGCAGAGAAGGTGACATCAGGAGGTAAATTTGATATTATCCAAAATATCTATAGATTAAAATCAGGCAAGCTTTAAGACTTGACAGTGAAGTTTTTTATGCTTACACATTCAACAGACATTCATATTTTTACCCTAATCTTGTCAGTCAATTTTTTGGATTGAAGTCAGGCTTTGGAATATTAAGATATGGAAAAAAAAACTCTGTTCCTTCCTTTGAACTATGCATAATTTCATGTGCCAACATGATATGTTTCAGATGACTTCAAATCTAAAATTGCAATATATTAAACTACAGATTTCAGATAATGTCAACATTTATATTTGCTCTTCCTTCTTAATAGGCAAACATTGAACTATTCTGTGCTTTGACCATGTTCAATACTTGGAGCATAAAAAAACCACCCCAACTATTTTTACAGTGTTCCCTGTTGTATAGAACCTTGTGATAAAAGTTTCATGAAATGCCATTTTTCAGCAAAAACAACATGAATTGTGGTTATATAACTGCGGGATACTGCAAATGGCTGTAAAAGCAGCCTGGTGTCCAAACTCTGGGTTGTAAATGCCATTTTTGGGATCCGTTATAACTTTGAATGGTCACTGAGCAACCAGCGATAAGTTGAGGAAGACCTGTATATTGTAAATTTATGTATGTTCGTAAAAGTTGGATAGATAAATACAGATCTGAGAAGCAATTTCTTAAAAACAAAATCCTGACAAAATTTGATGGAATGGTATGGTTACATGGACAGAATTTTAACTGAGCTGAACAACTGTATTCCTCAACATCATTCCTTGCCTTATTTTTTAGAGCATTAACTGTTGGTGAGTCTCGCCTTGTCAGAGCCTTTAGGACTTAACAGATGTGGTTGCTACCACAGCTTCCACATGGGGAGGGGTAGGCCCATCTTTTGGTCTCCTCATGGCCAGAATAGGGTCAGATGAGATATGTGTACACAGTCCCAGACTGGGGACAGTCCCAAAATTCATGATCCGTAGCTTGAACTTTGGACTACATGACATATATTTGTCCCCTTTGAAAGAGTTTTTCTTGTGTTAGCATTAGTGTATTATATTTTTCCATTTCCTTTCGCTGGTCTCTGCTAAGTGGATTTAATTGTAAGAGTCCAGGAAACTCCATTGTAGCTGTTCCTGAAAAGAGGAAATCCCAGTTCTTTTCATGACATAAAATGTAAAAATAACTAGTCCCCCCCTCTCTGAATCATGAATCCATGCATGATGTGACTCATTTTCCAAGCAAAACAAAAATGAACCTGAGAGTTATATAACTAACTTAGTTTTGAGGCTATCCTCTGAATTTTGGGTGGCTGAAGAAAGTAAAAATATCCATGACTGGATCTGTGAAGAAACAGATCATCAAGATAAACCATCCGCGGCTTAGATACTGTCTTGACCAAAATGGCTTGAATGGAATACCATATTTAAGGATAATAAAAGGTAAAGGTTCCCCTCGCACATATGTGTTAGTCGTTCCCGACTCTAGGGGGTGGTGCTCATTTCCGTTTCAAAGCTGAAGAGCCAGCGCTGTTCGAAGACGTCTCCGTGATCATGTGGCTGGCATGACTAAATGCCAAAGGTGCACAGAACGCTGTTACCATCCCACCAAAGGTGGTTCCTATTTTTCTGCTTGCATTTTTATGTGCTTTCGAACTGCTAGGTTGGCAGAAGCTGGGACAAGTAACGGGAGCTCACTCTTGTTACACGGTGCTAGGGATTCAAACCACCGACTTTTCTGATTGACAAGCAAAGCATCTTAGCCACTGACGGCTTATTTCTTATTAAATGTATAACTCAATTCTCTTTTTATACATTTTAAGGCGGCTTAAAAATAGGAACTAGAAAATATCATAATAACATTCACACAATTGAAATAAAAAACAATTTCTTATCATCAATTATTTTATTTTTCATAAACCTCACAAGGTACAAGGTATAAAGTCAGAGCTTCAGGAACCTGGGATTCCAATGCCATTGGAAGAAAGGATTTTGGAGTTTCCTTTATAAGAACCCAGGGACGGCAGCTCCAAAACCTCCAAAGATCAAGGTGGTTAGAATGCAGTACTGCAGACTACCTCACTTCTCACTCCAGGAGTTTGATTCTGAATGGCTCATGGTTGACTCAGCCTTCCATCCTTCTGAGGTTTGTAAAATGAGGAGCCAGATTGTTGGGGACACTATGCGGACTCTGTATGCAACTGCTTAGAGAGGGCTGTAAAGCACTGTGAAGCCGTATATAAGTCTAAGTGCAATTGGTATCATATATGGGAGTACTAAGATTCAAGAAATGTCTCCTCAAGAAATATGGTCCACTTGTATGGGGAAACCTTGCTCTCTTGTAGCCATCTGGCCAGTTAGTTAGTTATGGCTACTATGCCAGTTTGAAGCTCTACTATAAAAGCATGTCGTTGGTAGGAGACCAGCATTTGAGCAATATTTGTGAATTGACCCAAAGGTTCTTTTTTCAAGAGGCAAATGGACTTTCTGTTTTTTCTTTGAAGACATTTTGCTTCTCATCCAAGAAGCTTCTTCAGCTCTGTCTGGGTGGTGGAGAATGCTTCTTAGATGAGCTTGGATGAGCTTCTTGGACGAGAAGCAAAACATCTTCAAAGAAAAACCAGAAAGTCCAGTTGCCTCTTGAAAAAAAAAGCATCTTTGGGATAACCACTGAGAATCTCCAAGAACATCTGTGGCTTGAGTTTTACTTAGCTGGCCCAGCCAAAATAAGATACAAGTTGTGTAAGCTTCATTTTACACAAAAGTTTGAATGCCACATCTAAAAATTTCAAGATAAATCAACGTGGGGGAGCATCTTCCACAAGGTAGAGGGTTTCCAATGCTTGAAATCCACCACCAGAATTTCACTTTGGTTACATTTTGATGCTGTGTGTGTGTATGTGAGTGTGTGTGTTTTGGGGGAAGCTGGGAGTGCTTGGAACAGTTCCCAATCAACGGAAAATCAAGTTAGGCAACGTACTCTGGAACAGAGGCCTTAGCTCAGGAATGGGCAATTATTTTTTCCCAAGTGGCCATATGAGAAACTGGGACTGTTGTGGAGGGTTGAATCAATAGACTTGTGAAGATGCATAGGCATGCATGCATGCACCAAACATCTGAACCGAAAAAAAGAAATCAATTACCTTCTAAATAAAAGCAATGCAATTGTATTACGTGATTGGAGTACACCTATTTACATTTCTAATTTCGGATTGTCTTCATGCAGGCCTTACAGGGACAGCCAAAGGGCTAGATGTGGCCCAGGGACAGTAAAATGCTCAGATCTGCCTTGGATACTGAATTGTCTGCCTTATTTAGACCCCACTTGCATAATTTGCTTGCCGCAGTTAATGTTTTACTGAATTGATTCCTGGGCGGGACCTTGCTGATGGTAGCAGCTTAACAGAGGTGCTCCCAAGTTCCTGGTCGCGTTATCTGTCTAGACATCTGACAGATACCTTATCCTTCAGGCAAGAAGGGGAGGAGAGAGATCCAGCTGGCAAAGTGCCTTTTTGATCTTTGCAGCTTTTATGTCTGCGAAGAGAGGGGGGGCCAGCCGAGGCTGAATCATCTCCGTGCCGGAATTACTCATTATTTACTTAAGTATATTTTGTGAGTAAAATCATGCTCAGATCTGCCTTAGACATGACTTGTTTGCCTTATTTAAGCTGCGCTTGTATGATCTGCTTGCCACAACTAATTATTTACTGAATTACCCACGATATACTAAAAGTATATTTTGTCAGTTTCTACCTCTCACATTGAACCATTTATTGACTTCATAGCACTGTTTCGTCTTTTGCTTAAAGTGTTCTGGAATCCAGACAGTATGACATCTAAACTGTAATTTCATATGTTGCATAAACCACCAAAATGATGCTTTTCATTGTTGGAAGAAGTGTCCTTCTGGGTTCAATTCCAAGTAGGGAAAAAGACACTGGAAGCATGGAGGCTGCTTGGAAAGATGGTTTAATGGTGGACAGGATCACATGGCTTGAACTCCTGAACAGAAAAGGGGAATCACATGCCTTAAGATGTTGGGTGAAGAAGAAAAGAGGCAGAGATGCTGAAAGTCCCTGGTTTTATGCCCTCTCTGGGCTTTAAACCTGAGCTTGTATTCTGATTGGTTGTCAGGCTCCCAAGGGGCCATGCAGGAGCAACTCTGTAGGCTGTGTTTTCAGTCCAAGTTTGGTTGAGCATTGCTTCTTCCCAGGTGCCTTGTGGTGAAATGTACTATCATTCCTTAATCCCATCACCCTGGAGCTGAAAGGGGAGATCTTTGTTATGTAGAATAGACTACAGGCCTTTAAATGGCCCATTGACAAAGGTGGGGGCTATTAAGAGTGAGTCTGTTTCCTTGCCTAAAAAACATGTTTCTCCATTTCTTATCCAAGGAAATATAATATTCTGCCTTATCAATATTTCCCAGAATATTTCATTTTTCTAGGAGAGGGGTGAGTTTTAACTTCCTACATAGTAACTAAGGATCAAACAAACATAGCTTAATGTCTTGTGTGTCTACAGCTATATTTGTATCCTATAATTGCTTTATGTCCATTTTTTTACAGGCTGCTAGCCTTTAAAAGTTCCTTAGCAACATAGCTGTTCACTGGTTAGATTCCCTCATTAACTCTCCTACTAACAAGATATAGACAATGTAATTCTGGCTGGTTTGCACATTTCACTTAAAGTTCTTCTTTTTGGTTGACAAAGCAAGCATTCTTTTGGTTAGGTTAAGAAGAAGCTTAAGCACTGCCTTTTCCAAATTTCTCCACAATAACTTTGGGGAAATTATCAATTATAACTAATTCTGTCCATGATATCTTAAAAGAACACACAGAAATTTAGTGAATTATTTAATCTTTCTTGGTTCTTTCAAATTAAGTTTTCATTGTGCAGTTGCTCTATCTTGTTTGCACAATTTAATGGGGATTTAACAGTGGTGGGTTTCAAAAAAATTTGGAACCTACTCTGTGGGTGTGGCCTCCTTTGTGGGAGTGGCTTGCTGGACATGTGACCGGATGGGAGTGGCTTGCCACCCATGTGACTGGGTGGGAGTGGCCTGCTGCCCATGTAACTGTGTGGGAGTGGCCAAGACAATGTCACTGAATTCTTTGCCCCAATGGATGAACTACAATAACATTAAAATAAGTACAAAAACAATAAAAGAGCTACTTATAGCAGGAAGATGACTGTTCTTGCCAGTCTTCAGTATCACGATTCCAATGAATGGGCTGCACAAAGAAGAGACACAGAAATGAACTCTTTCATTGCCATCATTGGGATTAAACCAGCACACAAAACAATAAAGAAGCTACTTACAGAGGGAAGATTACTGCTTTGCTGATCTTCTGCACCACCACCTCACCACCTGGCTCCAATAACCTGCACAAAGGAGAGACACAGAAAACAAGACTTTAATTGCATGCACTGCATTAGGATGAAACAAGCACAAAAAATAATAGAAAAGGAAAATTACTGTCCTTTTTTCCATCTTCTGCACCACCACCTTGCTCCAATAACCACAAAGGAGAGACACAGAAAGCAAGACTTTACTATCTCAAGGATGAACCCAGCACAGAGCATACCCAGCAATAAAGACAGCTACTTACAGAGGAAGGATCACTGGTTTGCCGGTCTTCTGCACACCACTTAGGTCGGTCCACGTAGCTATTCAGAAGTTAGTGGTTAGAAGCAATGGTAAAGCAAGATATGGAATTAAAACCAGAAATATTTTGTTGGCTATTTGAAAGGGAGTACAATATATATTTAATTTTACACATGTTAGCAGCTGCTGGAATTGGGTTTGCACAACAGTGGAAAAACAGAGATATGAAAATGAATAAATATTATAATTTGCAGGAATAAATAAATTGAGAATTAAAATCAAGAAGGCTTTGAATACTTTTTCACGTGGGATTTGTTTTAGCGATTGCTAACTAACGGAAACAGAAATTAGAAATCCAAAAGTATGAAAGAAAACACCAATAATGTAAGGAAAGGTCCCTAAAATGTATAAGAAAATATTACTAGATCATTATTAATGTATAGATAATTGCGGGACATTACACACCCACACCCACACCCATACCCACACCCACACAAACTATGACAGTGCCAGGAAAACACTAAAAAATAAGAATCCCCACCAAAAAACTGCAAATGAAACCAATTTTTCCCTAACCCTAAGGACAGGAAAGACAAAGCCACTGGAATAAGAACCATCAAGACATTGTGGGAAATTATAAAGGACAGTGCCAGGAAGCTCACAGAACCAGCAACCACCTCAGAATTACCTAAACAACGAGGATGAAACACACGAAATCTGGCAAAGCTGCCTTGCACTAACCTGGCCTGCCCATAGAAAAGCCGCCACTTTGAGACACATAAACCATGCACCAACCTGCACACTTAAAAGAAACAGATTGCATCACAAAGAAAACATTTGCAAAAAGGAATAACATTTCTTGTAGTAAATATATTTTATAAACAATTAAAAAAATAAAATTTCCCTAAAAATAAATTTAAAAAAATATTCTATAAATAAAAAAAATCCTTAAAAACCATTGTTAAGTATTCCACCAGCAATAATTTATACTGTAACTATTTTAAGGTATTGTACCAGCAATAGTATACTGTAACCATTATTCCATCAGCAATAATTTATACTGTTACCATTTCAAACTATTCCACACACAATAATTTAAAATGAAACCATTGAAAATATTCCATACACAATAAATTACAACAAAACTAAAAATGTTTTAAATTTTTTTAATGCATTTTAAAGTATTGAGTATAGAATTTTTAAAAATGGTTTATTTTAATTTATTTTGGATAGAATCTTTTTTTAAATAGTATAAGACAATTTAAAAAAGAATCCACACAGAATAAATTGAAGTAAAACATTTTAAAATATTCTATACTCAATACTTTTAAGTAAAACAATTTAAAAAATTCTATGCACAATAAATAAAATATTATTTTAAAATACATTAAAAAAATAAAAGAAAAAAACCTGGATCACTTACCAGCAGGCAGAATCAGCAGCACTCCGATGCGACGGATCCTGGTCACGATGGATGGAAGCAACAGGGAGCAGGCAGGCAGAGAGGCAGCAGGAACAGGTTTGCACAGGATAGGAAGAAGGAAGGTATTGCCAAAAATTACACAATATAACTTTTGCTACAGACAGAAAACAGGTTGATCAAAGTGTTGTATAGATTTTTGTTGGAACATAAGCTAGGGGAGGAACATATCAAAGAAACTATGGTCGCCTGGGTGAAAATTTTTGGTTATAATGTGGAATCGGCTAAGTGGGAAAAACTTTGGATACTTAATCAGAAACTTGTCACCCATAAAGCCCTTCATGGTAGTGGATCTGCGTACTTGAGAGACCGCCTTCTGCCAATTACCTCCCTGCGACCAATTAGATCTCATAGATTGGGCCTCCTCCGAATTCCATCTGCCAGCCAGTGCCGGCTGGCAACTACAAGGAGGAGAGCCTTTTCTGTAGTAGCTCCGACCCTTTGGAACGAGCTCCCCGTGGAGATTCATACCCTCACCACCGTCCAGGCCTTCCGCATAGCCCTTAAGACCTGGCTAGCCCATCAGGCCTGGGGACAAAGATAATCGCCCCTCCCGAATGACGAATGAATGTTGCTCATTATTTTACTCTATGTTTGTCTATATCATTGTTTGTATTTCCCTCCCCTGATCCTATGTAAGCCGCCCTGAGTCCCCTCAGGGAAAAGGGCGGCCTATAAATGTTAATAAACCTATAAACCTGTTAATAATAAACCTAAACTTACAATGGCTACGGTGTATAAAGAAAATCTTTATAACAGTGTTTTTCAACCTTTTTTGTGCAAAGGCACACTTTTTTCATGAAAAAAATCACGAGGCACACCACCATTAGAAAATGGGAGGGAACTTAAGAGAAGAGAAAGGAAGGAGGGAAGGAGGAAAGGAGGGAGGGAAGATATGAGAGAAGGAGGGGGGGAAGAAGAGAGGAAAGAGAGAGGGAAGGAAAGGTAGGAGAGGAAAAGAAAGGAGGGAAGGAAGGAGGGAAGGAAGAAGGAGGGAGGGAAGGAAGGGGAGTGGGAAAGAAGAAACAAGGGAAGGAAAGAGGGAGGGAGGGGAGAAGATATCTAACCTCTGATGTCTATAAGGATTTTGATATTATGGGAACGTCTTGAAACGCAGTCAAATGTAAAGCGAAACAGTGAATGTTGTATTGTTTTTTATCAGTTATTGGTTGTTGTATTTTTCTTTTACTAATATATATATATATATATATATATATATATATATATATATATATATATATATATATATATATATATATAAAAAAGAAAATGTTAATTTTTTTTAACTCTGTGCCTATATTGACTATATATAAAGTGTTTTTCCCACAGCACACCTTACACTATGTCACGGCACACTAGTGTGCCGCGGCACAGTGGTTGAAAAACACTGCTTTATAAGATGTTCTACAGATGGCATCTCCCCCCCCACAGCACGGCTCTCCAAAATGTTTAAAAATCTGGCCCCAAATTGTTGGAAGTGTAAAAAAATACCAGGCACTTTTTATCATATGCAATGAGGCAAAAAGAAAAATTGGAAATGATTCAATCATGGTTAGAACAAATGGTGGGAGACCAAATTTTGTTTAAACCAGAAAATTTTCTCCTAGGTATAATACCGGAGGGGTTTAAGAAAGATACACTTTATCTAATTATACATGTACTAACTGCGGCGTGCATAACCTATGCACAATATTGGAAAAAAGAAAATACACCATCAGAGCTAGATATAATTAGAAAAGTGTTGGCCTGTGCGGAAGCAGATAGCAAATTTTCCAAATTTCCAGGCTTTAAGTATTCTCTGAAAAGCCCTAAGAATGGGGATATGTTGTTTCAAATGAAGGGTAGAATCACTGAGAATACAAATCTCCGAATTCCTTCGTAGGCGAAGCACATATAAGAGGGAACTAAATTAGTTTGGCTGGACAGGGGGAATTGACTTATTTGCTAAATTTATTAACTTTTCATCTCATCTAGAGGCTTGGTGGATGTAGCCTTGAATATTTATTTGTTAATCAAATTTGCATGCTTTCCAACTCCCAATGACTTAGCTTTACCGAGTCATGAAAATACCACACTCCATAACCATACAGATGTTTATAGCCAATGACCAGCATTCTGAATCACATTCAAAAGCAGACATTACACAATGTTTCATCCATGACAGCAGACAGCTGTTGCGTGACAATATTGTGAATTGACCAGTAAATACCAATTGAATTTGCCAGGTGATCTTCAACGCCAGTTGTTTCATAAGGCAAAGGGCAACATTCCAGGCATGCATTCTCTTCTAGATAAGGACATACTAGCTGGAATAGGTCCAGCAGCAATAATAGTAATGGTACTTGTAGCGTTTGTAGAAATGAGAATAGAAACCAAAGCAGGAGGCAAGGACATAATAGATATAGAAAGCAACATGAATATGTGAAAGCATTCAGCTGTTCAGCTTTAAATGGGAGGAGTGTTAAGGTAATGACGATTTAATAGCCAAGTTAGGTTGTCTAAAAATAGTAGTCATACTGGTGCACAATCTGATACAAAGCTGGGCAAAGACTTCCACCTGCTTCTTCCACAGGGGCTAGGAATTCAGAAGGACCCCTGATTGTGAGATTGCTAGTTCAGGAACAACGTATAATCCCATCAATTCTGGTGTCACCTCAGGATTCATTGGCTTCAGAACAAATAGCCACCCTGACTCACTTGGGTTGAGTCTGAGCCTGTTTTCCTTATTCAAGTTAGACAACCTCCAGTATTCATTGTCAATTCAGTCTTGAACTTAGAAACAAGAGAATCCTTGGGGATATCTAGGGAGTCTGCACTTGATGGATACTCCTGTCCATTCTTTACAGCAAAGTCTCAATTGCTCTAAAAAATACAGATTGTTAACATTCCATAGATGCAATAGGAGACAGAAAAATAATTTGATTTCTTGCAGAAATAACTTCTAATATGAGCTTGAAGCCTTCCTTGAAGCCTCCAGAGTGCAAAAAACCGGCCCTATGGGCGAACTGGAAGTTCAGGAACGGACTTCCGGTTTGCTCGTAGGACCATTTTTAGCCCTCTGGAGCCTTCAGGAGGCTTCCCTGAAGGCTCTGGAGGGCGAAAAACGGCCCTACGGTCAAATCGGAAGTCCATTCCCGAACTTTCACTTTTCCTGTATGGCCAGTTTTTCACACTCTCCAGAGGGCCTTGGGGGGCAGGGAGGCTGTTTTCGCTCTCCCCAGGCTCCTAAAAAGCCTCTGGAGCCTGGGGAGGGCGAAAAACAGGTTTATCGCGGGCCAAAAGCGGGGGGTGGGTGGGTGTTGCGCACATAGTATTATGGGTGTGGACATGCCATGCACGATCCCCTGTGCTCTCCCTGCTTTTGGCACGCAATGGGAAAAAGGTTAGCCATCATTGTCCTAGGACATACAGTATCCATGGCTATCATGGAGGTTATGCAGGCAAAAACAATTACAAGGAAACACTAACATTTCTGTTTGACCCCACTGCTAACTCACATTGTAGAACAACAAGATAAAAGGAGAACTTTCAGCCCAGCAGATACTGAAGAGAAGTGGAATATCTCTTTGGTTGACTTCTTTGTTTGTTTCATTTGGAACTGAAGCGAGCAAGCTGTGGCTCCTTCATTTTGGAAACTAGGGAGAGCTGAAACTGGCCTGAAGAGCTGAAAACGCAACAGCTGAAAAACCAGAGGGAGATCTGAAGAATGAGAAAAACAACCATCGGCAGGAAAGAAACATATCACAGCCACAAAAAAGATCCAGCACCAGCAGAGAAGCACCAAGGCTTAGTGTCTGCCAACCAAGTGCTTTCAAACAGGCCTGTCATATGGCTGTTACCCCGGGAAGGCTTTTTTTAGAAGTGGAGTGACAGCTACACAGACTTGTCTGCTTATGCTAATTTATTGACTTTAATTGAAAGAGAATCTAAATTAGGGATTTAGGGATTCCCTGAAAAAAAGGGAAGAGTTGGCAAAGGAAGGTTATATTTGTCCATGGTTTGGTTATGCACAATTGGTGAAAAGATTTAAATTGGATAAAAGGAATTAAGTTTTTGTAGATGAAAAAACAGATTTTGAAAGTGATTTATGCAGTAATGACAAGCATTGCACAAGTATATAATCTCCTGTTAAATCAGAAAATAAATTGGGAAGTTATCAAAAAAAAATCAGGAAGTTGAATAATTTAAAGACTATATGATGAAATGTACAAACGTTTTGGGATGTAATATGTTGGAAGAATAGGAAAATATGGTAATCAATTACTGAAATATCATTGAAGTGTTGAAATAATTTTTTATAAGATGTGTATTATTGATATATAGCGCCTGAGAAGTTGTCAAAAATGTATAAGGGAATATTTGCTGGCAGAGTGTTGCAGGCGTGGCTGAAAACAGAGCTTGGGAGCCCATTTTCGCTGGCAGAGCACTCGGGCCATCACAGGAGCCCCTGACATGAGTGATATCGAGTTGGCCATGCCCACTCTGGCCACACTCACCCAGCCCACTGTGGTCAAACACAACCTTGATGCAGCCCTCAATGAAATCGGGTTTGACTTTCCTGAGTGAGAGCCTAGCAAGAAAACGAAAAATACAACTAATCCAGTTCCTGAGATTTGTTGCTCAAATAAATTGCACTTGGTGGTATTCAAAATGAACTCCAACATAAGGGTGCATAAGATAGATGGCCCAATGCTGAAGGATGCAATTATGTATCATATTACCTTGTTTAAGGTCTACTGAACATTGTGGAATCTATGCTGTATGCAGTTCTCGACTTACAACCATTTCCCCCTTCACTTATGACCCTTCAAAGTTTAAGTAGCGCTGAAAAAATATATCATGACCGTTTTTCATGATTGCAACCCAGAGATGGCATTCAGCCAATTCTGACAAGTTCTGGAGAACTGGTAGCGGAAATTTTGAGTAGTTCGGAGAACCGGCAAACAGGCTGGCTCTTCGCCATGCTGTCTCCCAGCCTCCCAGCTGATCTTTTTTGTTGCCCTGAAGAAGAACAGAGCTGGAAAGCAGGTTAGTGGGGTGCGGAGGGAATGGGGATTATGCAGTATCCTTCCACTGCCATGCCCACAAATCCATGTTATGCCCACAAAGCCACTCCCACAGAACCGGTAGTAAAAAATATCTATTGAAGTTCTGGCAAGCAAAGAATATGGCCTTCACAATGACCATGTCACAATGGCCTACAACTTTCTGGATCCACTTTGCTGCTCAGTGGATCCAGGAAGTGGAATAATATTTTATGGAGATGCTTAAATTATAGTTGAGCTTCCGTCCTGGTATTTATTTTCAACTTTTGTCATACATTCCAGAGTAGAAAGGTAATATGATGAAATATTATTTCTCTGGCCGTTAATCACATCTCTCTGCAAGTTTAATGTACTGTATGTTCTAAAATCATTCAGAGATTTTGAAATGTGAACTTAATAATGTGGCCTGTCAATCCAAATTTTAGACTTGTTCCTCTTCCAGCCACACAGTTACATGTAAGGCTTCATAACATACTTCTTTAAAGCATGATATGTGCTTACATGCATTTTTAGCCATTTCTTTTACATCTATATTTGCTTCTATTTTCATTGATATTTGGTTTGGACTGCTATTTTCCTCACTTTTCAGAATTCTCTAGTGCAGTGGCCCCCAACCTTTTGGGCACCAGAGCCCAGTTTCGTGGAGAAAGGTTTTTCTGTGGTCCACAGAGGGCATGGTTTCATATGCTGCCTGCATCCCAAGGATGGAACTTTGCTTCTTTGCACTGCCCGGTTTCTGGCATGCTATGGCCTGGTGCCGGTCCTTGGACTGGAGGTTGGGGCTCTAATGTGAGCAAATGTGAGCAAACAATCCTGTTGAGTCCCAATTTCCTTTGAATTCCATGTTTTTTTCATCCACACATGATTATTAGATCAGATATTTGTATTCCTGCATCAGTACAATTTCAGAAAAGATTATATGAATAAGTAGATAAAGAAAATTTCTGAAGTCATAGAATTAATGCTCAGGATAACATTAATAAAAGATAAACGTTGCCAGGGAAAGTCCATTGAGTTGTTTTGGCATCTGAAAAAAAATCATTTGAGCTTAGTATCCAAATATAGAAAGAGAAGGAAGAAAGGAAGGAAGGAAACTTACTAAAATAGTATAGAAAAGTATTAGATTTCGGACTTTCTGACTTTCCCCATCTTTGTGCTCCAATCGATTTACAGTATTGACATAAATATAACACAGTATTAACATAAATTCTAGACACCATGTTCTGCTTATATTTGCCTGCTGAAAACATAATATAAGTAGTATATATGGAAATAGTATATATGAAAGCCATTCCTGCTTGAATTTAATAAAACTACTTTGTATGCACATTGTTAATTTTGTCATTGATGTGTAAACTCCAGGTTTAAGTTCCCATTCAAAAATCATTAGGGATATGCTTTCCCCCCATTGTTTTACAAAATTGGTCATCACAATTGTGAACATTATACATTCTAGTATTTTTTTTATGATTATGATTAAGCCTAGTAAAAAGCATTGAGCTTTATTTCAAATTAATTTTTAAGAAATTATGAATGGTGACGTATTTCCAATACTTTATGCATGTTTATCACACACGGTAGAATGTTTCTTCTATCTTGTAGCATTTCCAACATTTATTACTATATGATTTATCTATTTTGGCAATTATGGGGGCAGTTGTATGCCATCAGTAAAACATTTTATACCAGTTTTCTTTTAAGTGATATATTGGAGTAAATGTTATAAATTATTCATCATTTTATCACATTTTACCTAAGTGGGGGGAAAAGTTTGCTTTTGTTTCTGTTAACATTCATTCTGTTATTTCTAGCTTTCTTCTCTAAATTATCAAGATTATTTTATAGTTTGCTTCCACCTTCTAGAATATTAGTGAGTTCACCCAATTTTGTATCATCTGCAAATAAGCTGATAAGCTAATTTGCAGATGATTAGCATTGCTTCACTTTTTTCCTCTACCTTATTAACAGAAAAAAATAGATGGCTGAGTCATTCAAGTTATGGCATTCCATTTAATATTACTTAAGTGTGATAAGGAAGTTTGGATGAGCACTCTTTGAATATAGTTTTCAAAACAGTTCTTAGAATTCTACCATAGAATCATAGTCATATCTTGCTAATTATAGAGTTGTTTCTACAATGGACTGTGTAGAATGCCCCAAGAATTTTCTGTGCTCTTTCTAGTATGCCTTCTTATGAAAAATAGGAAAATTTATTACTGGTGTACAGAGAAAAGAAATCATTTGGGCTTCCAGGCTTTCCATGAAAACAGTTCTCTAGGAATTTGTTCTCTAGACTTTACAGCCTTTCTGGTTTTCTTTCTAAGACTTAGGAAAAAAAAGAACTCGGGGGTTCTGGAACATTCAGTTTTGCTTAGATAACATTAAGGAGTTGACAATAATAGATCAGATAGGTGAATGCCAAATTGGTAGAGAGATGGAGAAGTAAAGGTGTGGGAGATGACAGTTCTAAAAAGAAACATAGACTATATCCCATTTTTATTTGATTTACTCACCAAAACAAATAAGCTCTTGAAGGATATCAATGTGGCCCAGGAGGACAGACAAAAATATTTTTTAATAAGAATATTTTATTGGGCTAGTAAGGGTGACCCTTGGTTGAAAGGCGTAACACTTTGGCACAAAACATTCAGGGCCATATGTATATTTTTAGTGGCAATTATAAATTGTCTGTACATGAGCATGTTCACACAGAAATCAGGAATGGACTTTAAAATGGGACCTAGTTTATAAACCTTGTTTATAGTATTTAATAATGAATGTTTTAATATATTTATTGGATTTTATTAAAATAAGGGTTGTATGCCATCCAGAGTCACTTTTGTGAAATAGATGATCATACAAATTTGGTTAGATGGATAGCCAGATAGATAGGATAGATAAATAGATATAAATGATAGATAGATGATAGATATAGCTACAGATAGTTATCTGATAGATAGATTATAGGATATGGATATGGATATAGGGGATGGATAGATTATAGGTAGGTAGGTACTAGGTAGGTAGGTAGGTAGGTAGGTAGGTAGGTAGCTAGATAGATAGCTAGCTAGCTAGCTAGCTAGCTAGATAGATAGATAGATATAGATAGATAGAGGTAATGGATAGACAGACAGACAGACAGATAGATAGATAGATAGGATAGATAAATAGGTATAGATGATAGATGATATATATAGCTACAGATAGATATCTGATAGATAGATGATGGATAGATTGTAGGTCGGTAGGTAGATAGAAAGATAGATAGGTGTAATAGATAGATAGAAAGACAACTATTGCATTCAGCCTATGTGGTCACTAGAAGTCCAGGACAACTTGATGGTGCATAATCAATCAATCGTATTCAAGATTTCGGCTATGTAAAAGTCTAACTAAAAAGTCTGATCCTTGCTACAGGATCAATTCAGAAGGCACTTACTGAAAATCATGTGTTCTGAATATACATAAAGAACTCTGAAAGAGAAGCCCACAGCAACCGCACAATGTGTTTCCTGAGTAGAAACAATACTGTGGTTGCAACCAGCAGATTTCCAACATAAAAAGAAATCCAACAAACTGAAAGGGTTATTGAGAGCATCCAGAAGACATAATTTATTCTGCGGGATAATTTGGGCATCTTCAGAAACACCACAGAGGTGCTAAATGTAGTTTCATTACAGATTCATCTTGGTTCTAGCATGGCTTTATTGAAATTAGTGACGTAAGTGGATGTTTATTTTTTTCAAACCAGATAAAAATCGATGAGGTAACCAGTTCAGTTGATTTCATGTCAGCTTTAATTTATTGTATCAACTTTGCTAGTTTAGCTTAATATATTGTGATAAGAGCTTCATTTTATAAAGTGTGCTCCTCCCCCCCCCAAAAAGTTGGTGTTTTCCTCTTGTGGTTCACAAATGTTTGGAAGAACGGAACTTGAGAAGAAACTTCAGTAGGTAATAGTGGAAAAGACCTGGGGAAGACACGGTGATTATAAACCAAGATTGCTTTCACCAAGCTTACTTTTGAGTTTATTAAGCTGCATATGTACTGAAACCTTTGGAAACCACTAGTGCATTTAAATTCACATGACTGAAAGAATACTTGGAAGATGATGAGAGAAAGCAGTTTGATCCCAAGAAATTTCAGCACAAGAGCTTAGGCTTAGGTTTAGGAACATGAGCTATGCAATATCAGTTTAGAGCCGTCTTTCTCAACCTCAGCAACTTAAAGATGTGTAGACATCAACACCCAGAATTCCCCAGCCAGACTGGGGAATTCTGGGAGTTGATATCTACACATCTTAAGATCCATGCTGGGCTTGTCTTCTGAAAAAGAGAAGGAGGAAATAGAGCTAGAGACATCTAGAAATACAGGTAGTTTTTAACAGGTAGACCACAACTGAGCCCAAAATTTGTGTTGTTAAGTGAGATATTTGTTAAATGACTCAGAACCATTTTGAAAAATCTTCAGGGTTGCCACAGCAACCCTGGAGCTGCTGAGGGAACATGAGTGGGGAGATAGTGATAACGGGGAATTGTAGCCAAAATAACATTCTTTCCTGTCGGAGCCAAGAACGTCCCCCACCAGGTGTTTGGAAGAAGTGGACCAAAGGCAGCAGGAGGAGGACTGTGACCTGATTGGACCATGTGATGCATGTATGACCTAGGGGCAAGACCTTTGGGTTTTGATTTGGGTGGGGAAAACCTCGGGTTCTTCAGAGTCAGATTTTCACGAGCTGTGCCAATAGGACGTTCCTAATAAATTGTGTTGAGGGGACTTCAGGCCTCAGAGTTTTGATTTCGTTGGGTCCATTACTTGGAACCCTGACACTAACCCAACTTCAACAGGATGAGAGGTGCCATAGGTGGGTAGAGGAGTGGCTTTTGGACGGCTAGTACAGGCTGTGCATGAGTGGGCAGTACAACAGTTGGAAGAAAAAAGAAGAAGGTCAGGCTATTAGAGGTTTGAGCAATATCCATTTTTTTTCAGTGCTGCCACAATTTCAGATCATCACTAAATGAATGGACATAAGATGAGAACAAGCTGTAGTGGGGTTGAATAGTATACATAGTTTTAGTATAGATGTTTTTCCTTCTTATAATTGTGGCACACTGAGCCAATATTCATTTATGCATCATGACCCCCAGTCTTACTGTTGCTACCTGCCAAATTTGTCACAAGGTAGGACACATTCAATGTTTGGAAAAATAATATTAAAACTTATGGCCAACAGAGTCTGCAAGATCAGATTCGGGTGAAACTACAGTATTTCACTACGGTATTTCAATCCCCACAGACCTCCCTTGGGAACTTAACTAAATACAGGTTTCCTCACTTGCCAATTGCAGTTGGGACTGGCACTTCCTTCAGTGAGCAAGTGAAACGTATCAAAAAGCTGAATCCAGAAAAAAAAGGTTGACAGTTGTATGAACTAGCCTTTTCCGGGTAAAGGGAAGAGAAACCAAAAGAGAATTTTTTTTCATCATTTAGGGATAATATATTTATAATGTGCTGTGGAGCATAACAATCATAGATTACCAGTATTTGAAAGAGGTTGCCCAATAACGTAATATTTGAATTCCCTGACATTTACGCCTGTTCATCTATAGCAGTGGCATGTTTTCCCCAATATTAATTTCTGTAGGTGTAGAGAGCAAAGGAACCTCTTCCCCTCTCACTTGTTTCAACTGCTTGGAGGAAGTGAGAAAGTTCCACTGGGCCCTACGAATTACTTGTTGTGGTTTTGACTCATATTTGCCTGTAAATTGCTGAACATGTGCCTCTACTTTCCTTTCATTTTCAAGAGAAATGAAAAGCTTAAAATTGCAGTTTCATTTTTCTTCTTTTAGCAACAAAACAAAGAATGTCATTTCAAGTAATGGCTTTACAACCAGAGTGGTGGTTAAGGTATTGTACTAACAGCAGTGAGACTTGGATTCTGGTTAAGTCATATAATTTCACTGGGTAGTTTTGGAAAGCTGTTCTCTCTCAGTCCAGCACAAGAGTTTAGGCTTAGGTTTAGGAACATAAGCTATGCAGTATCAGTTTAGAGGCGTCTTTGTCAGCCTCA
This sequence comes from Thamnophis sirtalis, assembly GCF_051295495.1. Lineage (NCBI taxonomy): Eukaryota > Metazoa > Chordata > Lepidosauria > Squamata > Natricidae > Thamnophis > Thamnophis sirtalis. The sequence continues at coordinate 21,905,114 of NW_028261391.1, forward strand.
GCAACTTAAAGATGTTTGGTCATCAATTTTCAGAATTCCCCAGGTTGGCTAAGGAATTCAGGGAATTGATGTCTACACATCTTAAGGTCCATGCTGGGCTTATCTTCTGAAAAAGAGGAGGAGGAAGTTGAGCTAGAGATATCTAGGGAATACAGGTAGTCCTCAACTTACGACCACAACTGAGCCCAAAATTTCTGTTGTTATGTGAGATATTTGTTAAGTGAATTTTGCCCCATTTTATGACCTTTCTTGCCTCAGTTGTTAAGTGAATCCCCGCAGTAGATAATTTAGTAACCCTCTTGTTAAGTGAAACTGCCTTCCCCATTGTCTTTGCTTATCAGAAGTTGGCCAAAAGTGATCACATGATCTTGGGACACAGCAATGGTCACTAATATGAACCAGCTGCCAAGTGTCTGAATTTTGACCACATGATTATGGGGGTGCTGGAAACGTCATAACTGAAAAAATAGTCATGTGACTTTTTTCAGTACCATTGTAACTTTGAATGGTCACTAAACAAACTGTTGTAAGTCGAGGAGGGTTGCTTCACAGAGTCGATTTTATAGGGACAAATAGGTGGAGGGAGCACCAAGATCATCAAGATGGCTTCATGCCTAAAACAGGATTAGAACTCACAGTGCCCTGATGATGTTACCTAGTTGGGGTAATGAAACGTCTGCAAGAAAACAAGCTCACAGAACACCAAGGACTCCTCATTTCAACCCTGAGCTACAAATATTTTCCTTTATTAGTACTCACAGTCTCTCAGTTTCTAGCCAGGTATACCAAACCTGGCTATACCCAACTGGTTCGCTTTTATATATGTTAACTTATTTATTCATTTTTCTTAGCTCCCTTCGGCTTACTCTGCCTTTCTCCTTTTTCTTGTCATCAAAACAGAAGTGTTATACTGTTCTGGTGAAAGTTCTCTCTTTGTATATGCACAGTTACAAAAGGGACAGAGCTTATGTTGTAATAGAGCAACTCTGCTTTCTTCATTTGCACCCTGTGTCTCTCCCATAGTGATGCTTCTTCCTGAAAGACTATTAGTATGAAGAGCATCTACATGGGTACCAGATTATTTTCTAAAACAAAAGATTGTAAAGTTCACCTTGCACATTGGACTATGCATTGAAGCTGTGCATACATACATACACACAGTCTCATATGACCTGCTATTTAATGATAAGATACTTGCTCAGGCCTGTCATCAGTTAAATAGCTTATTAACATCTTGAAAAAACATTCCTCCAAATAAAAGTGTTCTATTAATATTTGTTAAAAAAAATCAGTATACTTTATTAGCAGTAACAATGATGAACACATACCTTAAGCACAGGGGTGGGTTCCTGCCAGTTCTAACCTCTTCTATAGAAGAGGTTCCACAAATCTACAGTGCCGTTTAGAACTGATTCCTGCTCCTTCCCCCCGCCTGTCCACACATCATCAAGATAAAGAGCGAGAGGAGGGATTCTGGGAGTTGAAGTCCACAAGTCTTAAAGCTGTCAAGTTTGAACACCCTTGGGTTTTTTTCTAAAGGGTTAGCGGTGCAAGGGTCTTGTAACTTGACAGCTTTAAGACTTGTACACTTCAATGCCAGAGTTCCTGAGCCAACATGACTGGAGGAGGAATTCTGGGAGTTGAAGTCCACAAGTCTTAAAGCTGTCAAGTTTGAACACTGCTGGTTTTTTTTCTAAAGGGTTAAGGGTGCAAGGGTCTTGTAACTTGACAGCTTTAAGACTTGTGTGCTTCAAATGCCAGAGTTTCTGAGCCAACATTTTGGTTGCTAAGCAAGAACGTTGTTAAGTGAGTTGTATCACATTTTATAAGTTGGCCACGCCCACCCAGTCACATGACTGCCAAGCCACTCCCACTCGGTCACATGGCCAGCAAGCCACTCCCACAAAGCAGGCCACACCTACGGAAGAGGTTCTAGAAAAATTTGAAACCCACCACTGCTTAAACACATATATGACATATCTATATCGTGTCAGTTCTTAGATTTCTATAACCCTCTATCACTTATAATTCTCTCCCCTAAAAACACTGCTTGCAAAGTAAATAGACATTTAGTACCTGTGCTATTTGCTCGTACACAGAGAATGCACACATACGTATTCATTTTAGCCAACAACCAGACAGGACTCCCTTTGATTCAATGAAACTGTTGGGAAATATGAGCAAAATGCAAACTACATTGTTCAGTCACCTAAAAATGAAGGAAGCCCTGGGATTTTATTTGCAATTACACTTGCCACTGTGCAGACTATGATGCAATTTACTCATTTTGTCTGAATCATCAAGGCAATGTTGCTTGTGCTGCAAACACAGCTGCAGGCTGTGCTTATAAACGTTTCAATTTTAGCTCTCACACTTAATTTCAAAGCACTCTATAAACATAGTGGCTTTTTTAAAAACAAAAACACTGCTAAGATCAAAACGTTCTGTAAAAATTCATAAATTAAGCAGTGAATGAAGGACTGTTTATTTGTTTGCTCTAAAGTGAGATTGTTTCAATTATTTCTGTTAGAAGACTTCCCTTTGTAGTGCATCCAGATGATAATATCTCCATTCTCTTTGAATATTGAATATTATCAGTATCAGCATTTTTATATATGTTATCTGTTTTGGCGTCACTAATCCTTTATAAATAAATGTATCATCCAATTTTAATTACAAAATGTCTTGAGTATAGTATTTAAAGATCTCGGTTTCCTGTCCTGCATAGAAAAATGGGGGCTAATACATTAATAAAAGTCTTAACCTGAATGAAAATTTGAGGTATTTTAGATTTATAGCAGAATATGGCAAGTCATTCTGTTTATTCCTCTGAAACATGCTATTATGGAGCAAGACAGTATCCCTCCAATTTTGCAGATTCTTAGCCACTGTTGTTGATCTGTAGGGAAGTGTTACATTTCTAAGCCTAATTTGAATTTGGCATGCAAACATTCATTTTGCATTAAGATAATTCTCTTTGTGGATTAAAAATGAAATAATAATATGAAGCGTTAAGGGAAAGGAAATAGTTACAAAATGGCAATAAAAATAAATTTCTAACTGTAGAGTAATTGCTAAACACAGCAGTGCCTTCCTTCAAAACTCAAAAAAAGGGAGTCCATCGGTAATACAGAAAATGTGTAGTTTAGATTTTAACTATTTTAGGTTAATGTTTTCTCACCATGTTTTCTTGTAGATGTTTTATGCTAGGTAGCACCATCAGTACCCGAGGGGGGAAGTGAAATTTGATGCTGATTTAGATATAGCTGCTTGTGCTGTCAGTCTTGGTTAGAGCATGAGTTCTTCCTTATTAACTTCTTAATTAGGGTCTTGTTTTTTTTTCTTGATTGTTTATCTGATGCTGGCTTCCTACTTACCTGGGCAGTTGGCTATGACGGAAGATGAGCTCTGGGCTCTTTTCTCATCTTTCTTGGTTTATTAATTGCATCTTCTCAAAAATGTGTGGATGGGGTCTGTTGATGGTCATTTGTTTGAATGCCAATTTCCAGGGGAATTCTCTGGCATTTTGGGATTTGGCCTGATATAAAATTTCAACAGTTTCCCAGTGAAAAGTGTATTGAGTGCATTAACTTTAGGAATTTTCATTATGTCTTCTTGTCTGCCAGTTGGTGTTTGCAAACATGCTCTGCTAACCTTCTACTTTCTGTCCTATATCTATATAGTAGCTGTCAAAGAATGCTAGACTTACAGAATACAAAGCAACAACAACAACAACAACAACAACAAATCTCCTTGCAGACAGCAGAAGTGGGGGGAAAATCTTCATCAGTGTATTAACTGCTGTGTTGGATTTCTTTCAGATACAGTAGGCCTTTGTAACAGATTCACACTAGATGATAGCATCTAACAAATTGTAGCTGTTCTTGGAACCTGAACAAGGTTAATCCAGATGTGACTAGGATGGGAGACGTCTTGGAAATTCTACAGCTGTGGAGTTCTTGGTGCTCTTGATATAAAGATTCTATGGCAAGCTTCTGGATAAAATCGGCAATATTAACAACCATAGGCAATTCACTATGGACTGAAAATTTAGGAGCCTGGAGGGACTTTGAGAGAGTGGCAAGAATGACTAATACCACTAATTGATGGATATGTGGGTATCTTTCAACAGAATCAGGAAATGGAATGGCATTAGAAGGTATTCCCCTTAGTCGGGAATAGGAAAACATTTAACAATTAATAATTGCTCATAGTTACACAGGACTATCAAAGAGTTTCACCTAAAATGCTACTTGCTTAGAAAAGCCCTGAGACAATTAATAGAACTGAAATGTATCAACTCTGGGGATGTGTTGGATAGCTAAAGCAAGATTGTTTTTATTTCTAAACCAAAATATGATCTGGCAACCAGCCCCCCCCCCCCCCCCCCCGAGGTTGGTTATCCATGCCTCTTGTTCTTATGTGGGTGACAAGTCTTAAAAATTCTACCTCATAATTAGCATGGTACATGCAGTTTGGGTTTTGTGGTGTCAAGTTCCTGATATTCTTGATTCCACTGGTGGCGCAGTGGTGAGAATGCAAAATTGCAGGCTAACTCTGCCCACAGTCTGGAGTTCAATCCTGACAGGCTGAAGGTTGACTCAGCCTTTCATCCTCCCAAGCTCCATAAAATGAGGACCCAGATTGTTGTAGGGGCAATATGCTGTTGTTTGTAAACCACTCCGAATGTTCTGTAAAACACTATGGAGTGGTATACAAGTCTAAGTATTATTGCTATTGCTATGAATACCAGCAGAAAGTTTAGGAATCAAAAATCGGTCACAGGAAAAACACCCCAATAAGCTCATCTTATAGCACTAAATAGAGAAATCACTGGCCAAGCACTAATATTACTTGTGGGTATGTTAAATTACAAAAACATTTTAGCATTAGGAAAGTGGACTAAAAACATGTTCCACAGAGCCATGATAGAAACAACTCAGCATTTGGAGCATTTGGCTCATCAGATATTTACCTTTGGGATTGGCTGACATCTTGGCTTCCTAATTTTGGCTGACTAAAGTCTTCATTTTTGCTTCTAGTTTTCCTTGTATGCTTCAGGATAGTTTAGCTGCTGCTGTATCCAAAGTTTACCCTTTATAACTGCCAGTTGAAGTACTCTGCTTCAAAAGCCAAATGGTATTGAACTCTTTCACTGTTAACCATGATCCAAATGACTTTTTGGCCTTTCAACAACCATCACAACGAGAGCTATGACTCCATGCAAATCAAGTCTGAAAGGAGGGAGGATGATAAAATAGCCTATTTAGCTAAATTTAAGACAGGATGTTTCTTCAAATTTGATGCAGCCAGCTTGTGAGAAGAGAAAAGGACTAAGACACTAATCTCAGGGAAACAACAACAAATTCTAAATTAGAATTCTAAAAGGGTGATAGGTAGTAAAAATACATGAAAGTAAAATTGCGAGGAAATTGTTAGACTAAAAGAACACGGAATCTGAGAAAGCTGTCAGGATAATGAGATACTTTCCATGGGATAGAGGTAAATAGAAAACAAGGTAATTGCAGATCTCTATAGTGGGAACTATAGAGTAATGGAGGGAGCAGAAAGACAATAAAATATCTGAGAACCAATGATTTTTGACTGTATATTCCCTTAAGCAGACATGCTTTATAAGAATTGTACAAAGGGAACTTTCTTTGAAATGGGCAACATACTTAGTTTGGAATCTATTCTTAAGCGTCAATTATTCTGTATAGAATAAAGCTTTGCAAACATTTATACATCTGGTGTAATTTCAATTGGGTGAAGCACACCAGGCTAAGAACCCTCAACCTTTCTGGGACAATACTCTGAACTTGATTGTTTGCTTGCATTACCCAGCTAGGTAAAAATCAGTGATAATGGGATTTGCCTCCTGTTTATATATAGTAGTTTATCCAGATTGTGTTGGTAGGGAAGTTGTTTTCTTCTTGGTAGTTTCTAGATTAGTACATTATATTTTCTGCTTCATTGTCTTGTGTTCATCTTTGCATATCTGGGTGTTGGCTGCTAGAGTGGATGTTTTGTTTGCTTCTTAGATTTATCTTTTGAGGTGTGTAAATGTGGTTTCAACACACACTCACACTGATGATGTGGAATAATGAACATCTGCAAGGAAACAACCAAACTCAGATAGCACCAAAGACTCCACAGTTCAGCCTTGGATTACAGACATTCTTATATTGGAAATTTTAGAACTGTTAGCGAGTTTTGGAAGAAAGAAATAGCAAAACATTTCTGCCACACTGGCTCCAAAGTCACAAAAACCATCACTATCACCATTTTAATCTTTTTAAAGAAAAAATGCAGTGGGACAGCCCAAAGACCATGCTACTATCTAAACGAGGGGAAAGGTTTTTTCTTTAAACTAACAATATTTTATTGCTTTTATTCTTTTTATTTATTTAACCATTCTATTCCTGCTGAAGAAAATTAAATACCTTAAATAAATTAAGGTTTTATAAAATTAATACTTTATTGCCTTTACTATTTTTTACATATTTAGTTGTTTGCTAGACATTTTGACCATTCTTATTCCTGCTGGAGAAAATTAAATAGCTATAATATCCTGAATATCTTGGAATTGAATCTAATCATCTTTACCAATGAAAGCAGTGAAATATTAACACGTATATGCTGAACAATAAGTAAAATCAAGAGAAATAATGATAAAAATCCTGTCTATTTATTCTTCAGTTATTAAAAATCCCAAACTGGAATTTAGAAACAGAACTTGAAAAGAATCCTTTCTGTCTTCTTCAGGAATAAAATAATCTGAATGAATTCCTGCCTTCACTATCTCCTTCTGAAGAGTCTGGTTGCTCTTCAACAGATTAATTTTCAAAAAGGGATGAGCAAGAAAAGAAATTACAACAGACTTTATGGCTAGGCAATCCTTATTGACTGTACAAGTAGTAATATCTATCTCTCGAATATTGAACATCTATAAAACAAAGTGTGAGCTTTGTAATAACAGCTTTTGAAATTTTTGTGCAGAGTGATGCAGATAAGTTAGCAGCTCTCACATAAGCTCAAAACATTAGTGCTAAGAAAAAGTCAATAGGCCATGATTAGTGAGGGAAAACAAATTAGTGGAGCAAAACAAATCAAGATAGGTAAGATGATGATCAAATACAGAGAGAGACTTTCCCTCATACTCTTAAACACAACCACATTATTTACGCTACTCAAATTGTCTTACACATTGTACAGTGGATGCTGACTCACTGGAAAAGTTGTTGTTCTACCTCATCCTTCCAACAATTAGTGTGAATCTTTCTATCAGATCATTTAGGCATATTCTAATTTTGTGCAGCAGGCAAAACAGGATTATTATCACCATTTAGTCTGTAGTGATTCAAAATCTCCCAGGTATTCTTACTTTTCAATCATATCTACCTCCATCTTTACTAACTGCTACTAAGGAGTGCTCCTCTGTGCTTAAGGATGATTAATTATAATTTTTTTTCCTGCAGAATTGTTGGGGACAGGGAGATGCAGATTTAAGATACATTTGGATGTTATATTGAATCACGAATTCAATTAGTTCTAGCTTGAGTCCCAAAGCTCAAATTTAGCATTCCTAAATTTAATAATTCTAATCCAGAAATTTTAGTTGTCTCCAATTTCAGAATATGAAGTAGCCAAAGTGAGCACTGGGGCCTCCTTACACAACCAGTCATTTCAATGCATTCTGCTCTTTCTTTTATTCGTCTCTTCTCCCTTCATCTATCTTTTGTTAAACTATTCTTTCCATTGGTTTTGAGTCTTACAAACATGCTTATGTTATGTGTGCTGCTTGTCTAACAACTCTGGACTTGATCCTTCTCTTTATTCTATCTTCTCCCAGGGTCTTTTTCCTGTATCTGAAGTTCTTGAAAGAATAGTTCTTTCTTCTATCTTCACTTTTCTGCCAAAAATCTTATAGATCTAATTCAAACAGATTTTTATGCAAGATACTCTGTGGGGTTATTGAAGTAGGCCTGCCTTCTGAGACTTACCAAGTGTAGCTTCCTTACAAATGGGACTTGCAGCATGCCTCTTTTGCCAGATCTGATATGGCAGATGTAATTGGGGAGAGTGTTGTCTCAAATAATCTGAACTCCATGCCATGAAAGATTTTAAAAGTCAAAACCAGCACTTTGAATTGCATCTGGAAGCAAATTGGCAAGCATTGCAGCTCATCGATCAGAGGTGTAACATGTATTCTTCTAGAGGCATGCATAACTGCCTATGTGGCTGCATTTTGCACAGGCTGCAGCTTCTAGATTCTCTTTAAGGACACCCCATGTAAAAGCACACTAAGAAGTGACTTACGCACATCCCTCTGACTAGGAATGTGTGCAATTGGTGTACCACATGAAGTGGTGTAAAAGCCTTCCTAGCTGTAATTGCCACCTGATTTTTTAGTAGGAGTTATGAGATGAGGAAGGTTCAATATTGCACTGAGGTATGTCTGAGGCAGTGCCAACCCATCCAGCACCAAAGATGGCAGCGTCCTTAAACTGGCAGGTCCCAAAACTCAAAACCTGTCTTGACATTGCTCAGCTGAAACCTGTTGTTCCTCATCCAGACCCTAACAGCTTCCAGACACTAGGAGAAGACACTCACAACTTAACTTATAGTGCCAGGGGCAGAGATATATTACTGCCAACCCAGATATGTAGTCAAGAATCTCTGACAGAGTTTGCTGTGCAGCAGGGAGGTGTGTAAAAATAAGATTCTACATTTAGGCAAGAAAAACAAAATGCACAGGTACAGTATATGTGGTACCTTGCTCAACTGTGAGAGGGATCTTGGAATCCTAGTGGACAACCATTTAAATATGAGCCAGCAGCGTACAGCAGCTGCCAAAAAAGACAACACAGTTCTTGGCTGCATAAACAGAGGGATAGAATCAAGATCAGTGTTAATACCACGTTATAATGTCTTGGTAAGGCCACACTTGGAATACTGCATTCAGTTTTGGTCTCCACAATGTAAAAAATATGTGGAGACTCTAGAAAGAGTGCAGAGAAGAGCAACAAAGATGATTAGGGGACTGGAGGCTAAAACATATGAAGAACAGTTGCAGGAACTGGGTATGTCTAGTTTAATGAAAAGAAGGATTAGGGGAGACATGATAGCAGTGTTCCAATATCTCAGGGACTGCCACAAAGAAGAGGGGGTCAAGCTACTCTCCAAAGCACCTGAGGGTAGAACAAGAAGCAATGGGTGGAAACTAATCAAGGAGAGAAGCAACTTAGAACTGAGGAGAAATTTCCTCACAGTTAGAACAATTAATCAGTGGAAAAACTTACCTCCAGAAGTTGTGAATGCTCCAACACTGGAAGTTTTCAAGATGATGTTGGACAACCATTTGTCTGAAATGGTATCGGTTTTCCTGTCTAGGCAGCGGGTTGGACTAGAAGACCTCCAATGTCCCTTCCAACTCTGTTATTCTATTCTAGTGTGATGGAATGTAGTCTGGTTTTCCAGGAAAGATGGGCTGCTTTCCAGAAGACAGAGGCATGGAATTTGTAAAGTTTGGTAAGCTAAACCAAAGGAAAATGGCTAAAATGGCTCTGCCCCAGCTATTCCTAGAATACCTCTATAGTTCTGCAAATAGTTGGTTTAGTTTAGCAAGTTGTGTATAAGTAAAGACAATTGAGGGCAAAAGAAGAAGGGGATGACAGAAAATGACGTGGCTGGATGGAGTCACCAAAGCAGTTGGCCTGAGCTTAAATGGACTCCAGAGGATGGTAGAGGACAGGAAGACCTGGAGGAACGTTGTTCGTGGGGTCGCAATGGGTCGGACACGACTTTGCAACCAACAACAACAAAAGACAATAAGGAGACTACTCATAAGAAATCCCATGTGCCATTTTTGGTGCTTGGGGCTGACATCACCTTTGCCAAACTAAAGCAACTATTTGCATAACTACAGATATACCCTGGGAATAGCTAGGCATAAGCCATTTTAACTCTCTTCCTGCCGACCAAGCTTTCCAAGCTAAACCGTCTCTTTGCCCTCTAGGAAGCAGCTCCCCCCTCTTGGGAATCCAGATTACATTCCACTACAGGCTGATATAAACAGCAACAATCTCTCAACTGATCCCTAGAGCCTAACAGAGTCTCACATCTGGTGACCTGCAGAGCAGTATCCATGGGGATCCTGAATGACTATTGCCACACCCTCACTCCTACTCTGGGGTTTTAAAGCAACCTGAACATATCTTTGAAAGGGCTACTTTTCTTCCCGAGCTCAGCTAGATCTCAGTAATGCCTGCCAGGCCCTTGACAACTAGATTGGAGATGAGGGAGGTTTATTACAGTACAATCTGGCATTTGAAAGCAGAAATTGAGCCTCTGAAGGTTTGCTGGCTGGATATGGGCTGAGACGAGAAAGCTGGCCTGCAAAACTGGTGTAAGACAATAGTTCTACATTCCTCGAGAGTGCTTCACTCTTTGTCTCCCACCGAATCTCCCGATGCCAGTTACCAATCATCATACATGGCTCTCCCCTATTGGATGAAAGACAGTACCATTCTCCAATCCACGGCATCCAGTTCCAGAAGTTGGAGAGCTTTCACTGTCCTCTAATACATTCATCTCTGGGAGAAGAAGACGACATCCTGAAGGGCTTATGAATTGTCAGCACCACCCAGCAAACCATCTTCTCTTCCACTTGCAAGCACACTCACAACACTCATATACATAAGGATCTGTCCTTTATTGATCTCACCAGTTGGTTAAGGGATCTCTTCTATTCACACCCAGGTAACCAATCCTTTCTTCTGGCTCTTAACCAGAGCAGAGAGAACAGGCTATAGGGAAACTCACAGTCCAACAATCATAGGCATTAGCCAGTAGATGGAATCCAGAAAAACATCCTTGCCTCCATAAAAATCCTCAGGGATGTCCAGCAAGGAAAAAGCTGTCTGAGTCTGCAGGGAGAGAGGTATCTGTAGCAGAAAAACTACACAACATAAACCCACCGCAAAGTCTGCGAACAAGCAGCGAATGTGGCAACTAGCAAGATATAACGAAAAGCAGAAAAGCAACTGAGATAAATTGTGGAGTAGTTCTGTAATTATGGAAGTATAAATGTGTAATTGTAATGGCTGAATACACAATTAAGACTTTTATATTTCAGAAAACTAATGAACATCTTTCAACAGCTCAACACTTCAAATTCTTTTTTTTCCCCTTTGCATTTCATTTTGATTTTTCCCGTTTTTTCTTCTGTTTTTGTTTTGTTTTTTTCAGTTAAGTTTGTTTGCTTTATGCATACAATATTTCCTTATTGTTATGTATTAGTAACCAGTGCTATCAGTTGTAATGTCTTATAAAGCTCTATAAATAATTTATAAAAGCTGCCCTATCAAGTGTGCTATTGAGCCATAAATTCAAAATTTCTTTATTTATTTATTAATTAGACTTAGACTTTCAGCCCTCTCTAAGCGGTTTACAAATTTTTTAGCAAATTGAGTCAGCAACTTGCCCCCACAGTCTGGGTCCTCATTTCACCTCGGAAGGATGGAAGGCTGAGTCGACCTGGAGCCGGTGAGATTTGAACCGCTGAACTGCAGATCACAGTTAAGCAGCAATATTACTTTAATTATTCAACTTACAAGATCTTTTTTGCTAAGTTTAAACCTAACAATTTGCCTACCACATCGTGGTGTGGAGACAATAACTTGGTCCTTAACACCAATAAGACCAAGGAGCTTATAATGGACTATAGAAGGAATAGATTAGACATTCAACCCTTGGTTATCAATGAGATTAAGTGGAGCAAATGACTAGTTTTTAAGTTTCTGGGTGTTATCATAAAAGAGGACCTGGCCTGGGGCGCTCACATTGCAGCACTGGTCAAGAGGGCCCAGCAGAGATTATACTACCTGAGACTTCTCAGGAAAACAACAACTGAATGAAAAACTGCTGGTGACCTATCACTTCACCATAGAGAATATTTTAACTTACTGCACCTGTGTATGGTTTGTCAATTGCACAGTGGCAGATAGGACAGCTCTCCAGAGGGTTAATGTCATTGCCCAGAGGATCATTGGTAGCCTTCTTCCCTCTTTGGAAGAGCTTTATAGCTCCTGCTGCCTTAAGAAAATTTAAAGCATTCTTAAAGATCCATTTCATCCCCGGCACCCCTTTTTTTTAACTATTATCATCTGGCAGATGGTACAGGATAATAAAAACAAGGACAAATAGGCAGAAAAACAGCTTCTATCCCAAATCAGTAACTATACTGAATTCTATTATATAGTGCAATATTAAAGTAATATCGGGGGTTTTCAATTCAAGTGTATAGAATATGAAGGATGTTTGTGTGTGTGTTTTTTTTTAATGCATAATGAACACCGAAGACGGCATTTAATTTTGTTGTAAAAGGTGCAAACTAAACTAAACTAAAACCATTGTGTGTGCCCAATGAATGCAGAGTAACAAAATGCAAATATTTAAAATGATAACTGCACAGACATTTTTTTGGGGGTAATGAAAATAATATGATGAAATATGTACCATTTAAGTCATCACATTGTTCCCACTAATGAACAAGAAGGCATCGTATGAAAGAAATTTTAGTTTTTATTTTACATATTTATACATAAAACTTTTAAGGTAACTCTTTCAACCCAACTGCATGTTAAATAGCACATCTAAAAATTAACTTTCGGTAGTCAACATTCACAAAATGTTGAAAACTGAGTAATGTAATATATATATATATTACATATTACTGAAAGCTACAAGTTCACTACGAGGCAGGCATGTATGTTTTTTTCTTTTACTTGTATAGCACCTTCAAATTACAGTCTCATTTGTTTAAAACTACGGTGAAATGATAAAAAGTAGTCAATGGTAAAATACTGTTTTAACTTAAAAGTCTCTAAATAAACAAAAATAAAAGTTAAACTATCCTCCTCCTTCTTTTCATGTTTGCAATGTTTATAAGTATTGTACATTTTGTTCTACAGTAAGATTATTGAAATGTCCAATATTTAGTGGCACAAGTAAAAAAAAACCTAAACCAACAGCAAATAAATTTAAAAAAAAAGCAATTAGGCCAGTCACTGGACATAAAGCTTCAGATAGCAGGGAGCAATTCACCAAGCACTCTTGTGCATCCACCATTGTTTTGAGGAGGGATTCGTGCAGGGTTCCTAGTGCTTGGCAGATTGTGCCCAGAATCAATGGCTAACACTGATTTTCTTGTGTGCCAGGTGTGGAACATCAGTGCTTGTACAACAACAGAAGCAAATAAGTTCAAGTCTGTTTTTTTAGCTGGATGGCGTCCCATTTTATTTTGTTGGCATTTTCTCAGTCATGTGCTTCTGCTGACTTTCAGCATGTCTGGAGAGAAATGGAGAAAGCTATGTTATTGCGTAGAATCACAACAAGAAATACCCCCCCCCCCACTTTTAAGGTAAAACCTCCACCCAGAAGAATCATCTTGGGATAGGAAAGACAAAGAAGTTAGTTTAGTCTTATATTTATAAATTTAATACATTTATAATATAAGACTACTGATTACTTTAAAATGTGTGTGTGTTGACGCACATTTTATTTTAGAAGGGTAAAGAGAAAACAAGTTTTTACTTTCTTCCTCCGGAGATTAATCTTGTTAAGATTCATAGTCTGGAACATCCCTTCATAGTCTAGAACAGTGTTTCTCAACCTTGGCAACTTGAAGATGTCTGGACTTCAACTCCCAGAATTCCCCCCAGCGAATGCTGGCTGAAGTCCAGACATCTTGAAGTTGAAGTCCAGACATCTTGAAGTCCAGACATCTTCAAGTTGCCAAGGTTGAGAAACACTGGTCTAGAACAAAAGTGGGGACTCATTGCCCTTTGTGAACTTCAACTCCTCAGCCAGCCATGATGTGTGTAAAGGTTCTGACTAACAAACCCAAGTAAAGAAGAACTCTGAGGCCAAGCACTTCCTCAAATAACTTCTTTATTGGGTAAATAATATCAACACACTTGAAGGAAAGCCAACTCTTGAGTTTTCCCATGCTTACAGTATAGTTAAAATCAGTAATGAGTCCTTCGCCCCAGTGTCATTAGTCACATTGGCCAATTAGGTTGGCGGGCTTCTCAGGTATTTGTCTCCTCCTTCCTCCATTGCCCAGGAGATGACCTTTGTTTCTCACAAGAAAGCTCTATGTTGTATCTAGTAATATATTTCAAACTCCTCCTCCCTCCCATACAATGTGGCAACTTTGAACCAGTAAAATGGCTTCTGCCAGGTTCAGTTTGGTGTTGACGTTGAGCCAACTATGCTGCTGGCTCGGGAATTCTGGACTTAAAATACACAAGTCATAAAAGGTAAAAGGGCCATGGTTCCTGTTGGGAATATACTCCTAGTGCCAATATCTATCTATCTGGTCGTCGTTGCTTTAAATGAGTGGATGTACTTAACACTGTAATTAACTTTACTATAAGAAGGCGTCAAGAGAGCTCACTCTCACTCTCTCTGCTTGTCCTATGCTTGATGACTGGAATGTGAACTGCGACTGTAAGCTATTATTTGTTCTTTGAATTGTGTTTGGACTAATATCTACTATCTACTATGACTGCCTGTGAAGCAATTTATCAGTAGTAAAGCTACTTGTTTTTACTAGCAGTGTCTGAAACTCTATTCATGTGTTTCTACTAGCAACATTCTTTCTCTCTAGCTGCAACATTTCGCTGCACTACTTTCTGTCTCCCAACCGAGATACCCTAACATTTCCCCACCCCCTGATCTAAAAGAATACCACTGCTAAACCAAATGCAATAAAACCACCAATAATGTGTAGAAGAACACGCGAAAGAAACAAGCATAGAGTAGCACAGTAATAACCTGCCTGAAAGAAACCGGGGAAATCCATATTAAAATTCTTTCCTCTTCAATCTTTCTGACTTCTCTCAGCTTAGGGTTCACAGAGGGTAGATAGGAGAGATAACACCAAGGTGTTGTCTCGGATTTCACTTGTCCTTGATGTACTTTGCGTTACATCTGCCAAATTAAAACTCATCCCAACTGCCCTTCCTCTCCAAGAAGATGAGAACATAGAACTGCTTTCTTGGGACTTGCATAATCTTTGTCATCACAAAAAGGGTAGGAATCATTTTTTTAAACTTTTGGTTTCTTTTGTCTAAACCAATTTAAGAGCTGCTTTGGTGCTGTATGAGCACGTTGGACCATTTCATACTTTATTTCATCTATGAGGCAACTCTCTCGACCTTTTATCCCATCAGTGATAAAATCCAAAGCAAATACTGGGTCCTTTTCTTCCTCACTAACAATAGCCTACTTATGGTACTTGTCAAAATTACCAGCACGGTAGTAATAGTGGCTGTTCCACAATTTTTTCCCTCCAATAAATACATTTATGGCAGAAATAATGTTAGGCCTGGTACTTTTTGCTGCCAAGGAAGCGACTACCAGGAAATACACAGAAATTGTGGGTGTACAGCCTGGCTCCCAAACATTTTGTACAAGAGAGCATAAACATCAGCACTTTTTCCTCAACAACAGGGGAGAACAATTTGTGGCTCCAGAGCTGTACCTATCCTCAGATAATTTCAGGGGTTTTCTCTAGAGGAGTGATGTCAAATCGAGGCCTCCTGGGCTGGGTGCATCGTGCACAGGGAAAATTCCGCGAAGGGAAAAAGCATTGTGAAACGTCACATGACGGCAACACGATGAGGCGGGTTTGACACCCGTGTTCTATAGTTATTCAAAGTTTGGATTTTGTCGTCATTTTGAATATAAAATAAAAATTAATTCATGGGAATTATTGCGCTAACCATAGTTTCTTTCTTTACTAGCCCCTCTTTCCCTTTCATGATTGAACAAATGTTAGAATACTTTCACTGAAAGAGACACAAAAAGAAAAAAAAATCTATAAAAATAATTATTAAGTCTGATGTTGGCTGGAGAATTCTGGGAGTTTAAGTCTACACTCCTTAAAGTTTAGGGAACATTGTTTTAGAGCTTTAACTGTCTGGAAAATTCTTACACCATATTGGAAAACATACAACTGTAGCTTAAGGCTGCATTTTGCACTCTTTTTTAAGGAGTAGCTCCCCAATAATCAAGATTGCCCCAAGCCAAATATTTAGAAATTGTGTCAGGAAGCATCCTCCTACCATAATTGAACTGATACTCCTTATCACAGCTACATCTTACTCATTTGATTATTTTGGAAATGTAGCTGATAAGAAAAATGTATTTTCTATCATCTGTCTACATCCACCCACCTCCATGCTTTGGAAATCCAGAATGTTTTGTTATCGGTTTGGGAAGTGTGTTCAAAGATACCGATGATAAAACTGTATTGCGTATATATTGCTTAAAAATGTATGAGTAATATACATTTTGTATGCTAGTACTGGCAATAACGTATCCTGATTTGATCTCAAAATATGTCATGAATCAGGGATTCACACTCCTATGCTGCTGGATTGTAGTTATGGGCATAGCCATAAGGGAAGCCAAACATTTGGGAATAGTGTCAAGAGGCATACTATTAGACATACTTGTGCAGATGTACTCCTTATTGCAGTCACATTTTGCTCATGTTGGAGGGAGGACAGATAAGAAACATACATTACAGGTAGTGCTTTAGGTCAAGGGGTGTCAAACTGGATTTCTTCAAGGGCCGGATCAGCACTATAGTTCTCCGCGGGTGGGGGGGGGACAGGATGGACACCTTCTGCAACACTCTGCCGGCCAAAACAGGGCATGGGGATGCCCGTGCCCTGTTTTGGCTGGCAGAGTTTTGCAGGAGGCTTTTCAGGCTACAAGGCCCCCCCCCAGCCCCCGTTTTGATTGCCAGAAGCACTGCAAGCCAGTCCTTTGCTATTTTCAGGCCGGTCCCATGGGCCAGATTTAAGCACCCTGCGACCCAGATCCACCCCAAGGACCTTGAGTGTGACACCCCTGCTTTAGGTAGAACAGTAATGGAATCTGCCTATCACAATCGTAACTTGTGCCAATTGTAAAGTGAGTTGGTCATATGACCAACTTGACTTTATGACCCTTTTTGTGATGGTGGTGACGAAGTGAATGACTGCAGCTGTAAAGGAAATGGATGAATTGCCATGGGCACAGTTTTGCTAAAAACCAGAAGTAAACTTTGGCAAAACTATCATAAAATGTGATCATATGACTGCAGGAAATGGTCATAAATGCAGTCCAGTTGCCAAATGCCAAAAATGCAGTCGGGGGGAGTGACCATGGTTCCCACAACCATCAGAACTTCAAATCCAAGTCAGAAGTACTCTGCTAAGTAACCAGTTGTTAATTTAGCACTACCTGTATTCATAGCTTTATCTAAGATTTTGATATATTGTTGAGTTTGGATGTTTTCACATCTTTTTCAGCTAATTTTTAGGAAACAATTTGCAAGATTAAATCAAATTGGACAATTATTTTCATATTTATTTATTAAAATATTGCAGCTGCCAAAAACATCAGGAAAAGGTCTCTTCCACTCCCTATTATCTAATCATTTTAAGTGACACTTAAACACTAGATTAAGTGTTCCAGCTCACAAATCTGATGCTTTAATAACTTGTGGCCTAATAATGTTAGCTTCCCTGACCTGCTTAGTCAACCAGTACCTTGATAGGCACCTATGTTTCTAAGTCTTAAATGTGGTTTTTTCCCCAAAGGACAACTGAACTTTCTTGGTGTTTTCTCTGAAAATGTTTTGCTTCTCATCTAAGAAGCATCTTCAATTGAACTGAAGATGAGGCTTCTTCAGTTGAAGAGAAGAAGCTTCTTGGCTGAGAAACAAAACATTTGCAAAGAAAATACCAAGAAAGTCCAGTTGCCTTTTAGAAAAATCACCTTTGGGATAACCATGGCCTGGATGAATTGAGAATCTGCATGGACTCTGCTTCTAAGCTTCCAGTTTTGCCATACTGAGTTTCTATAAGAGCAGAGTTAAGCAATTGTGAATAAATATCTCTCCTGCAAACTTCCAGATTCAACAGGGAGTAATAGATGCTACTAGAGTATAGACCAGTGTTGATGAACTGTTTAGGCACCGAGTGCCCAAAGTGTGCATGTGCATCCAAACAGCAAGGTGCGGGTGCATGCATGCCTGTGGCCCACACATGGGTGCGCGTACCATGCATGCACAGCAGAGACCTGAAACCAGCTGGCTGGTGTGGCAGAGACCTGAAACAGAGTTGGGGTGGCTGTGCGTGTGCCCACAAAGAGGGCTCTGTGTGCCATCTCTGGCACATGTGCCATATGTTCACCACCACTGGTATAGATGTAGATGTCTATATAAATGCTCCTGTATCATTTTTATCCATAATCTTTGAATAGGTTACACTTTCAGGTCCAAACAAGACAAGAGAAAAAGGCGTCATTATAAAGTTATATAGTCTTTGTCTTAATTTACATAGTAGCAATTGCCATCTAAATTTTAACTCTCTAATGGGAAGTTGCTTTTTTTCCAGAAGCTATAAGGAATAAAAGGGCAATTCTATTGAGATTGTAACAAGGAAATAGTTAAACAACTCTTTCCATGCAGCTATTCTTTTAAAAGTAAAATCTTAGAACTTGATATTTGCTACAAACCATTAAAATATTTCCAGTGATATGCTTAATGTCTGTCCAGTTTTGTCCTTTGTAGCCACATGTGTTTTTATCGCTGAGCAAAAATGCATTTCCTAATTTTGTCCATAGAGGGCATGCAATTATTTCTGTAGGTGCTATCCATTCCCTTTCTTACTATGTATCTGACTCTTTCTTCAACTTCAGGAAAACCCATAATGGAGAATGCATAACTATTATAATAAAAACTATAAACATGTTAATGAAAATACTCAATTTTGAAACAGTGCAGTCTAATCTTTCCAGAAGCCTATGGATGAGGACCATTCAATGATTAAGTGCTGCAAAAATTGCCGAGAGAATATGATGTGTACTCACCGTATTTTACCGATAAGGCTCAAAAAGACATGAAACATTAATATGCTTCAGTCGTTCATCTCTAACCTGGCATTCTTCTGGTTATATTTCTATTATGATTCTCAGATATCCTGACTATGCATATTAGGAGAGCTGCAGTTTCAACAACTTTGAAGGACACTTCAAAAATTGGTAAAAACTAGCTTAGATATTTCATTGCCTATAAAATGTGCCCTTGCAAGTATTGACTGAGTTCAGATGGATTCAACTTCATAATGAATGTCTTGATGAATCGAAATAAATCTATATTTCATTTTTTTTTCAATATTCACAATTAAAACACATCAGCCCAAAGTTTTGAGAACTTTGGAAATTATATATTTGAAAAGCATTTGGGTTAAAATAGGATGCGTCTATCTTCACAATTTGAAATGATTTTTCACTCCTTCAGATCTTTATGAAACTTAAGGTTCAAAACTTCCTAAGTTCTCAGGCTACTATGTATAAAATTATTGGCTAGAAATATTGGAAAGGGCGGTGTGTGTGTGTGTTTGAGAGAACAAGGGCTGATCTAAATGCATTTGTCAAATTAGTAATCTCTAAATCACTCCTAAATTGTTATAAATTAAGATTGTTTACAATCTAAACATTGGATCCATCAAAAAGATTGTGTGGTTGAATAATCAATGTCATGACATCATAAATAAGCACTGAAGATACTGTGTGAATTTCATGGAATTTTGAAGATGTTAGATCAGTGGTAGAACACACATTACATGGAAGAAAGTTAAAAGAAAGGCAGACTAGCATATTTTGCTGTGAAATTACTAGAGACTTTCTTAATGAGACAATCTGGGAAACATGAAAGTAATTGGAGCAAAGGACAACAAAGGGTTTACAAAAGGGGAAAAGAAGGTGAATATTGCATGAGGAAGGGACGGATTAGAGAGATCTGGATAAACAGAGCTTTTCATTATATTTTACCTTGTCTGTAGCAATGGTGCTAAATTATCATGGCATTGATAGGGGGCCACACTGTAAGAGAAATATTTCAGAAAAAAAAAACAGTTGGGTTTGCTTTGGCTCAGAGTTAAGTCTTGGTTTATAGATGATTAATTCTTCTTTTTTAGAATTAAAATCTATTAAAAGTTGAGGTGAAAAATTCAGCCAGAGCAAAATTAATCAATTTCAAGTCATTGTATGCATCTATTGGCAAAAAACTATTAATTAATCACAGAAACGCAAGATGTATTTTGAATAATATAATTTGTAAACTTCCCTAACATATCTACAGCACCACCCCCCCCCAAAAAATTATATCCTCTATTTATTTGATTCGTTGATAAATACATGTTGGTGCTATTACTTGAGCTTTCCTCTTTAATCAACTCAGAAGGGGGGGGGGAGATAAAGCTACATTCAGAAACTTAACGCCATTGATCTTCCAGGCTATTTTGATTGATTTTGCTCCCTCAAGTCAAAAAGTACAAAGTCATTTTCTATGGCCAACCATGGTTCCATTCTTTAAATAATTAACAGAAGCCTTCTGGTTGGATGTAAAATTCATTAGTAAATATATGTCAACTAGCCCATGAAGCAAGAAGTAGGAAACAACGGAACTACATGACCTTTTTAAAAAGATGATTTAGGGTTCATCCTCAAGTCCTGTTACCTATGGCATAGATGACCCACTGTTTTTGGAGTTATGCCCTCATAAGGCAGCCTACGTGTTATTCCCAACTTAATGCAAAAGGATCTAAATCAGGGCTGTCAAACTGGATTTCTTTGAGGGGCAGATCAGCATTGTAATTCTCTGTGGGCCAATGGGGGGGAGGGGAGAAGGAGACGGGACAGATGCCTCCTGCAGCACTCTGCCGGCCAAAGTAGGACATGGAGGGGATGCCCCTGAATGGTCTCCTGTAGCACTTTACCAGCCAAAACATGGTGGAGGGGAGGTCTCTGTGTGGCCTGTTTTTGGCTGGCAGAGTGTTGCAGGAGGCTGTGGAGGCCAAAAATGGCCTGCGGGGGGGCGAGGGGATGCATGTAGCCCGTTCTGGCCAGCAGAGGCACCGCAGGCCAGTCCTTTGATATATTTCTGGTTGCCACCGATCACAGCTATTGACTGAAAGCACTGCTCTCTCTTGCAGCACTTATTCCTTTGGTATATTTGGGATATACTGGGGTGAAATTCACAAAGAGTTTTCAGTTTCTTCTTTGGGCCCAAGCAAAAGGAAGCTCAGAAAACTGGTGTCCAAAAATAGCCCAGCTGACTGACTGAAAAGGTAGACGATGAACCTCAGATAAAGTGGATGGAGCTCTTTTTGGTATGTGTAACCATAGCTTGTGTAAATTGCTTCACACTGCACTCCTCTTTTGCTCTATTGACCTGGCAGCCAAGACACTCAAAAACCATGATTAGAAACAGCCTGGGTTTTAAGTTCTGGCTTTTTAAAGCAGTTCTTCAGAACTTTACACAGTTCCTAGGCACATGGATTGTTAAAGGGAAGACTTGCTTCTGCAAATCTGAGTCACACTGGATGACTCTGACTCATCACTTCAGCTAACCAAGAGGCAGCTAAAGCCTTCATCCTAGGCACCCACTATACTTCCTCGAGCCTGTCTTCCACATCTCCAGGAGAGTGACTGGGGAAGCCCTGGAGAAGCTGGTTGGGAGGAGACGCAATGTTAAGGGATCCTTCTAATTGCTGCTCATAAACCACAAACCCATAAATAACTCGTAAATCCATAAATAACTAAATAACTTATAAATAACATAAATAACTCATAAATCCACAAACCCCCATAATTTTAACTTAAGACTGTCCACTCTTGACCTCACCCCATTCCTAAGAGGTCTGTAAGGGATGTGCATAAGCGCACCAGCGTGTCTACCATCCCTGTCCTGTTGTCTCCATTTATTTGTACTCATATTTATGTTTATACTTATACCTGTTATTTTTTATATCTTTGACAAACTAAATAAAAATAAATAAATAAAATTGTCTCGTGATAAAAATGGAATAACTTGATAACTTGCAATCCCCAATATTGCACAGATTAGAGTTTAACAGTCCAGGCAGCAGAAGTATAACACACTTTTCTAACAACTCGAGAATGCATATTAATGCAACTGTGATAAAGAGCCCTTAGCAAGATGCAGCAAAGTTAGTGGGGGGAAAAAACAATAGCTTTTTTGAGAAAAGGATGTGGAAGAAGAATAAACCAACAACATTTGGCATTCTAGTTAAGATGAACATCTCAAAACAGACTCTAAATAAAGAAGTGGCTATACCTGCGCTGGAAGCAATTCTCTGACAACTTTTACTATTTCCCTGGCAACAAGATCTTCCCAAAGCAAAGGAGAGACAGAAACTGACAGAACTATCACACTAGAAGCAACTAGAGGAAATACAAAGTGTTGGATTCTAAATGACAAATTGATTCAATGATTCAAGAAGCTCCATTAATAACCAGATAGGGAAATCTAAATCACAGACAATTGTTTGATCGGCAAAATCATCTTCTGATTTTAAAGGACAAAGCCACCCGCATAAAATCAACACAAAATCAAGTACTAGTCTGGTTAAAAGTAAAGTAGCAAAATGAACCAACCAACCCAGAATCAAAAACCCTACCAACAGTAATGACACTCTTTCCCAAACCAGATTAGTTTTCAATGTTCTAAACATTCATTCCAGGAGAAAAGAGGGCAGGTTATTTATCCAAACGCCATTTTCTATCCGAGGAGAAATGGCAGGAGGGTTTTTTTTTGTTGCGTGCTTCAGCCAAATTTGTTTGGTATGAACTGAAGGTTAAGCATTGCAGCTTAAAGAAAGAGGAGTTTTTTAAAAAAAAAAAATTAACCCCCTCCTCCCCTGGAAATTATTCCTTCCCATTTTATTTATTCAGCATCTGCCCTGAATAAGAATTCTGGAGAAATAAAGCCACTGCATGTTACTTTATGATATTGGTTTGTAAAATAAAATAGAAGCAAGGAGCCAAATAAGCATGACATGTGATAGCATCATGGTGCAGGGTTCATCATTTTGATGAAATCTTGGCTTGCTGTGAACGTCCCTGTTGTGTAGTCCTAAAAAATAAGCCATTTCAACCTGGGAACTCATAGGTCTTAGAGATTTTTTGTACATCTTTTGGGATATGATCCAAGCGTTGATGAGACAATAGTTTGAGGAATTCAGAACATTTCCTCCCACCCAAGGTAGCAGTGACAGGTCATTGCCCCATCAAATGGTTTTCATATAGGCCTTATCAACAGAACTTAATAGACAGTGATACTAACCTGGTCAAGTCTTCAATGTCTACCAGCATTGCATCCTGCTCTGTGTGCAATTCATCTCGAATAAGCAGCAGTTGCACCAATTCTTCATTCAAACCTGATTTTGAAAAAAAAGAAAGGGGGGGGGGAAATGGAATTTAATTAATTCTTTTCTAACATTTTGGATACTTTTAGCCACTGTGAGACAGACGTTTGATATCTCCTTCCAAAACAATATAATGGTTTCCATTAGTTTTTTGGCTTGCATATAAATTAGGAAGGATGTGAAGTCATGTTTCTAGGAATAGCAGGTAGCAAAATATTGAAATAATACTGTTGCAGGTCTCATGGGATAATCAAGGACAAATTTTAGAAGCCGCACAGGATCTTAAAATGTTAAGTTGACAGGCAGTCTATGGAACATCTGGCCTTTCCTCAACTGAACGAACTGATGGAAAATCCTCACGACTGGATGTCTAAGGGACTAAAGCTGCGTTTGCCATCAGCAGATTGCCAAGGCCAGAAGCTGCATTATCTAAGAGGTCATGCCCTCCAATTGTGTTGGGACTAAATGTCTTGTGTTTTAATGCCAACCCATCTGGAGCATCACATGATAGGAAAGACTGATGTAAGATGCAGCCCTGGCTCTACTGATACATGAAAGCAGCTATTGTTCTTACCATAACAGCTACTGATGTCATGTTAGAAGAAAACAACTAAAATGAATTCTTCACTCTCTAATTAGATAAAGGCCTCACAGTGTTTGTCAACCTGTTGTCCTCCATACGTATGTGTCAGGACTATAACTAATGTTGGCAAGTTGCAGCGTCACCAGGAGGTGAATGCTTGCTTGCTTGCTTGTTTATTTATTTATTTATTTGCTGCCCAGCCAAAACAATGTGTCTCTGGGTGGCATACCAGATAAAAACAAACAACGAAAGAAAGAAAACCATGTAGCACTAAAACATACAAAATTAAAACATACGCAACAAATTCTCCATGACAAATTGACCCATTCTTCAGGGTCAGAGTAGGAAATAAAAGTGACAGAAAGAACACAATGGCAAATCATTAATCCAACCCAAAAGCTCAATTTGACCCCAAATTGTCTTTTACTCCCAGAAAAACCCCCAAGCTCTTTCATACAGGACTGGAAAAAAAAACACAAATGTATTTCTAGCCTAGAATTCATGTTTTGTTTGGGGACACCTGCACTGTCTCCCATCATCCCATTAACTTGCATAATCTATTCTCCACTTTAGGTGAGAATATTAATCTCAATTTATTAATTGTCAGTTTATTCAGCTGGGGATGCTGAAGAACCCTGTGGAAGTCTATATGCAAATTACAAAATAACAATTAGCAATAGCAATAGCAGTTCGATTTATATACCGCTTCATAGGGCTTTCAGCCCTCTCTAAGCGGTTTACAGAGTCAGCATATTGCCCCCACAGTCTGGGTCCTCATTTTACCCACCTCGGAAGGATGGAAGGCTGAGTCAACCTTGAGCCGGTGAGATTGAACCGCCGAACTGCAGATAACAGTCAGCTGAAGTGGCCTGCAGTACTGCACTCTAACCACTGTGCCACCTCAGCTCTCAGGTTCTCAGGCTACTGGTAGACACATGGTGTCCAATCATAAGATATATTCTTATCTAGTACATCATTATAATCTTGCCATGGGGCCCATGGAACCTAATATACAGTACTTTGACCTTAAAATACTGTGAATAATAGTTAGACAAAGAAAAAAGGCAGAAGAAGTATTTTCCACTTACTTTCTATCTGTGAATGTAGATCATTGACTATCACTTGTAGTTGCCCAATTGTCATATCTCTCAGGTCTGTGGGTTTTAAACTTCTTTTCATCAAGCATTCACTTATATGAGGCATATGTGGCAGCTAAAAATAACATTAAAACATTTAAGGCATGTATTAGTTTGAGCAGCACACTCTTTGTTTGCAATAATCAACTTCCTATGTCAAAATAGTAGCAGTAACATTGATATTTTTAAAAATATTATATTAATGTGCCTTGGACAATGCACATGTATCCTTGACTTACAACATTCATCTAGTAACCATTCAAAGTTACAATGGCACTGAAGAAAATGATTTATGATTATTTTTCACACTTACAACCATTACATCTCCATAGCCACATGATCACAATTCAGGAGTTTGGCAACTGGCATGGGTTTATGAAGATTGAAATGTCCCGGGGTCATGTGATCAGCTTTTGGGCTTTCTAATAAGCCAAGTCAATGGGGAAGCCAGATTTACTTAATAACCGTGTGACTAACTTAACAACTGCAATGATTTAAATTACTTGTAGCAACTGTTGCAAGAAAGGTTGTAAAATGGGGCAAAACTCACTTAACAACTGTTTTGTTTAGCCACATAATTTTTGGGCTCAGTTGTGATAATAAGTCAAAGGACTACCTGTATAATTTCTTGATTCTTTACCAGTGTACAGAATATATAGTTTTATAGAATTCTTTATTGCCCAAGTGTGATTGGACATGTTAGGAATATAATCTAATGGTTGGGTTGGCAATATATAAATCATATAGCAATGCTGTACCTGTTTCTTTAAATCATACTGTAAAATGTGATTGGTTGCTATTTTCCTCAATTGGCTGTAAGAGGGAGCCAGAATGACTGTTAGCTCTCTGTTTTGTTAGATGCTGGGCTGATCTGATCTGAGTGTTTTGGAAGCTGGCTGTTAGAAAGTGCCGTGAGCTATTGTAAGTTTTGCAACTGCTAGCAAACTTTGAGTTCTGAACTGATTATATGATACTGGACTATGTTATTTGGATTATCCCTTAACTGAAAGACATTGATGACTGACTGTCTTATCCATGTATGACTTGGACTGTTTGATGGACTCTGATACCTCTATTTCCACGAAAGTAAAAGCCTATTTAAACTGCAGTGTCTCTGTATGCTGGTTTGTGTGTTCTCCAACACAACTCTCACAACGCTTCTCTGAACGCACTCGCTGTCCCCACGGGGAGCTTACCTAACAGGACACACAAAGAATTTGTCTCCAGTGCATAATAGAATAGAATAGGGTAACAGAATTGGAAGGGACCTTGGAGATCTTCTAATCCAACACCATGCTTAGGCAGGAAATCCTATGCCCTTGATGGCGAATCTATGGCATGCATGCTAAAACTGCATATTGATGCCATTCACACTTGCAGCAGAATCTTATGGTACTGTACTTAATGAACCATACAATTTTAGATTGGATAGGGAAGAGAATCCCTTCTATGAAACAGGAAAATGTAAAACATAAACATCCAATATGGCAAAACTGGCATGGGCAAGACAAGTTTGAAGGGTTGGAAAATGTTATCTTCATTATCCCCTTTGTCTCACCACTTTTGTTCGATACCTAAAAGGCCAGCATTACTACAAGTAGTCTTTGACTTACAATGTGTTGCTTAGCGAATTTTTCAAAGTTATCATGTACCCTGATAAAGAGACTTATGACCTGGATTTGAATGTCTGCTCCCTGTTACATGAATATCCCACATTTGCGGATATGTGCAGTGCCCCATGATCACCTGACGCAATGGGACCTCGGGTCTCAAACAGCTCAGACCACAAACAATTTGGGTGCCGACCGAAAAATCTGTTAAATGTTTCACTAATGTCACGAACACATCCTCGGGTGCCGAATAAACAGCCACAGCAATTTCCCCTTCCGTGCTGTTTGTTTTGTGTGCATGCATGCGCAGTCAGTCTTGCTTCTGGTCATGACCGAGTCGGGTGCCGACCGAAATCCTGGAAAGGATTACGGTCGGCACCCGAGGTCCCACTGTATTCTGATATATGAAATACAAGTGAAATGCAGATGGTTCTAGAATTACAACAGCAATTGGAACCAATATTTCCATTACTAAATTATGTAGTCATAAAACACAACATCATTTGACCATGCTGCTTAGCACTGGCAATCCTCATTGCCATTTTAAACTGAGGGTCGTGTATCATTAAGTGTGGGCTACTGAGGGAGCAGGAGAGATTTAACAGGAATAACTTGTAATCTTCTTTGCTGGGTTCCCCATTGGCTTTGCTTGTGGGAAACTGGCAGGGAAGGTTACAAATTGTGATCATATGACTACAGTGTGTGGCAACCATTGCACATGAAATCTGATTACTAGGAGCCCTGAATGTGATCACATGACTACAGGGAACTTGCAACATTGTGTACTGCTTGTAAATTCCTCCTATTCAGTGCTTTTGTAACTATGAATGGCTGCTGAACAAATGGCTGTAACTCGAAGAATAACCGTACGTTATTTTTTAAAACATATTCTAGGTCTACCAAAAACAACCCATGCACTTTAATTTATAAATGCTTCCCTCCACAAAGTGGGTAACCCCTAAAATGCAAGGAAATGAAAAGCATGACTTTTTATGGGATACATACAAGATCAGCTACTGGAGATTTTTTCCTATTCTGTTTTTCCACCTCTACTTGCATTTTGGCCATTGGCTTTGCCATCGCCAGAGCCATTTTGGCTTCGGCTTGAAGTTTCTTTTGTCTTGTGAGAAAATCCATATCATCCAAGGATTCAGATTCCTCCTCAGTAGTATCTCTGTCAGAATAGGAAGAGCTCTGCTTGCTCTAAAAAAACAAAGCAAATGTAAATCAACACGTCTCTTTCAAGATCCCACCTACTGATATAAAAAAAAGGGGATTGCCTCACTTTGTAATTACTCAATATATACACAAGCCATGAATTGATGTAGTTAATATAAGTGAGCAGCACTATTATATATGTGTTTATGTTCGTGTAAATGCACTAAGTTATCTTTGGCAAGAGGTAACAAGTCGTTTGAGTTTTTTTTATCTCTGCCATCTTTGTTCTGTTTTTGTTTAGGAATTGTTTATCTTCCTTTAAGATCTTTTCTTGTTCAAGGTGTTTAAAGTTTAACCATCTGTAAGCTGCCTACAGTTCTGGGAATCAGGCAGCACATAAATAAATGAATAGCTAGAACTACATTCTTCCATAGCATTCACATCATCTTATAATTCGTGATGGATTGCAGTGGGTAGGGCCACATCAGAGAAAATCAACAGGGCCAGGAAGTACATGGGAGTCACATCCAAAATGAAAGTCCCATGTTTTATTGAGAAATTTAATCATAAAGGAAAAGTATTGAATATTATTTAACATACTTAAATGTCAGTCAAATTTATCCAGCATATTGTACATCTCTATTCTAGCTTAGAGCAGAGTTCCCCAACATTTCTGGCTTTTTGGACTGGCGGTGAAGGAGGGGGGGAATGGTTTGTGGAAGTGGCCAGCAAACATGTGTACAGCTCGATTTGTGTCAGTGGCATGCATGCGTTTTTACTGCTCACGCAAATGGAGTGCACACATACACTCAACTGCTGCTCGTTCAAGTGAGGATATATGTGCGCTCGCTCTCAGCCTTTTTTGCGGCCCAGTTGCAAACCCCTCATGGCCCCTGGTTGGGGACCCCTGGCTTAGAGAGCTGTATAAGGCCTCTCTGTTGCCCATTACGGTTTCAAAACATTATTAGGACTGGATTATGGACAAACCAGGCCACTCAAGAGCAGCTGTCCTTGCCATGCATGTAATTTACAGTGAAAATTGATGCCACTAAAAATATATATTTGTTATCTTTTATACTGGTATTTCTCAATCTCTTTTAATATATGTAGACTTTTAACACCCAGAATTCTCTAGCAAGCAACTGTGGGAGTTGAAGCTCATATATCTTAAAAGACACTAAAGCCAAGCAACATGATTTTACATGCTCAAACTAAATATACCCCAATGCCTCGAATAAAGTCAGTTTGCCAAAAAAACATATTGCATTAAAAGTATATTAAAACAATGATGGAAGAAAGTGGTTTTCCCATCCCAACGTTTCTGAAGGATCTACAGGTACTTATCAGATCAACAGCAACACTCACCATAGGAGATAAAGGAGTATCTAGACTAGTTTCAGTCTTGCTGTCATCAGCATCACTATCTTTGTCACTTCCACTGTCATTGACAAAACAAATTTGTAAATTCATCCCACTCTGTAACCTTGAAAAGAAAGAGGAAAAGTGATAGCTATCATTTTCTGCAGGGATACGAGATGCATTTAATCACTGCAAAGTGGATTAAAAGTGGAGTTAAACAGGATTATTTCTAATCTTAAATGTTTATACTCAAAAGCTACATAATTACTGCTCATACATTTAAATAAAATCCAATTGAAGACTGATTAACTTATAAGAAATTGCTAAAAAGATTAGATTGGAACAATTATTAAGGAACAAATCTATAACAAAAGACTTTTAGTTCCAGATATTATTCCTTTTCCTGACATCTGTTATCAATGATTATTAAATCAAATCAAAACTTTATTACAGGCAAAGGCCAGCACAGGAAGGAAAAATACAGTTTCTAATTATAAAAGTTAAAAATTTAACAAATATAGAAACCATAAAAATGAATATATGTCTAACTAAATCTACTCATCATTATACAAAATTCAACTGATCAAATACACATTAAGACTGGTTTGAAATCTATAGTTTTAGTTGTAGATACTATATCTTTTCCCGATATCTAGCTGAATCAGTACAGTAGTTCTAGATTTATGGCCACAATGGAGCCGAGAATTTATGTTGCCATCAAGACATTTGTTAAATGAAGTTTTGCCCCATTTTATGACTTTTCTTTGTTGTTAAGTGAATCACTGCAGTTGTTAAGGTGAGTCCGGCTTTCCCACCGACTTTGCTTAACAGAAGGTTGCAACAGGTGGTCACAAGATCCTGGGATACTGCAGTAGTCATAAATAGGAGTCAATTGCCAAGCATTCTGAATTTTGATCACATGACCATGGGGACGCTGCTGAAGTCCTAAGTGTGAAAAAAAGGTCATGTCACATTTTTTTAGTGTTGTTGTAACTTGGAATGGTCATTAAGTGAACTGTTGTAAGTCGAGGACTATCTGTAGTTATAATACGGTGAAGTCAGCAATTGAAATGCAGGGAAAGAAGTTAGAATAAATGTCACCATGCTCTGTAAAATTATCATCTTGGATAGAGATGGGTATTGGACAGGCAACATTTGAACTTTTAAATTTTATCGTCGTCCACACA
The DNA here is from genome assembly GCF_051295495.1 of Thamnophis sirtalis. Classification (NCBI taxonomy): domain Eukaryota; kingdom Metazoa; phylum Chordata; class Lepidosauria; order Squamata; family Natricidae; genus Thamnophis; species Thamnophis sirtalis. The sequence continues at coordinate 21,935,441 of NW_028261391.1, forward strand.
CCATACTCTAAAAAGTAGGAAAAAGAAGTGAGCAAGACAGTGATTAAACTAAATATGAGTAGTTTCCCATGTATTAATATTTTTTTCATGTCATATTACAAAATGAATTTTCAGGATTCACTGATGTTTTACAGGATTAAGTATGTGTGTTTATCAAAAGGAAGAATGCTGACTTAAATACTTAGACATAAAAATAAGAGGAAAATATATTGCACAAATGTTTATAATTAGAAACATAGCTGCAATATAAAATAATGTGGGATTTCAAACAATGAGAAGACTAATCTGTTTGGTTTCAAGGGAAATCTGAAAAAAAATGATGAGTTGTAAAAAAACGTAAATGTTTATTTGTCAATAATCTACAATAATAATATAATTATTATAATCTGTTTTATAAACTGGGAAAAACTAATATGACATGTATAATTCTTAGTAGTCTGAGTGGTGTAATTCTAATATTAAGAGTTAAGCTTTTAAAGTCTGTTTACAGGTTAATTTAAAAACTGATTTTAATATCCCTTTGATTGTAAAGCACATTTCCTTTTAAAGGTTTCTTTTAAATCCTTTTAAAGATTTTAACTTGCAGCTTTACAATCAGCACTGAAATTGAAGTTCAACACATTTAGAGAGAAAAAGCAGGGAAGGGAAGTAAAATGCCAAAATCATGCCTTAAGCACCTCCAGGAAAACTAAAATAATTTACTAGATGACCATATCAAATACATCACCAGGCCATAGATAAGCTAAACCTGGAATGTTAAATAATTTTGACCCAAGGAAAGTAGAAATTACAATGGTGCTGAAAACTATTTACCTGTAGCAATAATAAAAAATACAATCGCTTCTTTTTTAGACACATACATAAATGCTTCAGCCAATTTAAACCATTCCTGAGATCAGCCACAAGATGGCCTGTAGTACTTTCTGCAATTTGCAGCATTGATTTATGATGCATGGAATCTACATTCATATTAAAGGATGTACATTTAAAATTCAACCATCAGACATCTATTTGTGTTTATAGAGGCACACAGGTTTAGCAGGTCTGCTAAAACACTATTAACTTGCATGTGAGGCAAAAATAAAGCAACATTTTTTTAAAAGACATATTTCAATACTCCATGGTGCTGGCCTACTACAAAACAATTGCTCCACAAAAGTGTTTTTTGTGGTCTTATCTTTCTGGATATCTGGACTTCTCTTCAGCCTTGTCACAATAAATCCTGAATTGTGTGATGTCAAGCCATAAAACAATTAAGTACAATTTACAGCCACAGATCCATAGGTTGCATAGAAAGGCATGCTTTTTCCAGGCAAACATGTAATATTCATGTAGGAATCATAATTTATAGGAAAATTATTCCAAATTTATTCTTTCATTAAGAACTTGAAATACGACAGACAATGAAAGTAATCACCAAGCAAAGACATAATAAGCATATGCTTTGATTTATATTGTTCCTTGATAGCTCCCCCCTCACCCCAAGATTTAATTTTGTATTACTCTTCATGCAAAAGGAGAGTAAAATATTACTTTCCATTTACTTTAATGCTTCTTTGGATGCATTATTAATATGTAATATATAATGAATAATTATATGCATATTTTTATGCTATGCCCTTTTCTGCTGAACAAGGTTTCCAATGGATATTAAATCTAAAATTTAAGCCTTAGGGCATAAATTACAGATACCCAGGAACTGTTTGTCCCTTTCTTCTAGCATTGTTTGTAAAGGGAAATACCATAGGCTAATTCGTAACTTTTTTTTGCGTGAGGCATAATATCCCTGACAAATGTGTAAGCACATTCTTAATTCCAGGTATGAAGTAAGGCAATTTAAGGACTTATCTGTAGTCCTAGTTACATTTACCTGGGAATAAACTCAAAGTTTAATAGCAATTAGTTTTGAATAAGTCCACCTCTTGAATCAGTCCTTGAAAAGCCTATGTAGTTTGACATTCTGCATAACACAGTCACTATCAGGAAATTCACAATGATGAAATGAGGTCGTGGTCCTCTCTCTGTTTTTTTTTCTTCCTAAAGCTGTGTTTCTGGAGGCACCATATCTTTTGGAGTATAAGACGCACCCAGGTTTTGAAGAGGCATTTTTTTTAAAAAAAAGTAGGTAGGTAGATATATATAGAGAGAGAGGGAAAGAAAGAGAGAGAAATACAGTAGGTAGGTAAGGACAGAGAGAGAGAGTAGTTAGGTCGATAGGTAGAGGGATAGAGAGAGAGAGAAATAGAGAGAGAAATACAGTAGATAGGTAGGGAGAGAGAGAGAGTGTAGGTAGATTGGTAGGTAGAAGGATAAAGAAAAATAGAGAGAATACAGTAGATAGGTAGGGGGAGAGAGAGTGTGAGAGAGTAGGTAGGTAGAGGGAGGAGAGAGAAATACAGTAGATAGGTAGGGAGAGAGAGAGAGTAGGTAGGTAGGTAGATGTTTCCAGGTGTATTTATCCATGTGTTGGAGAAGGAAATCGCTGACAACCTATAGCACCTAAAACTTTGTTTCTGCTGGCACAGCACTTGACCAATGTAATTCTCATCAATCCCTCTAACTAAACAGCTTTCTGAAAGGAAAAAAAAAGTTTTTGCACTCTGCAAACCTCCCCAAAATGGTCTGTTTTTCACAAAAACGGGCCTGTTTTTTTTTTTTTTAAAGGCATGAATAGTCTTGGGGAGGCTTGCAGAGGGCTTCTGGGCGGGGCGCCCCCCCCCAAACAAGCAAAAACGTTTTGTTTTGTTGTCAAAAAATTTCATGCATAGCCTTACGCAGGCTTATAGAGTGCTCCTGGGGGCTGGGGGACAAAATTGAGCAAAAACCATCCTGTTTTCCGCTCATTTCTGCTCTCCCCAGCCCCCAGGAGCTCTCTGAAAGCTTCCATAAGGCTATGCACGGCCAGTTTGGTGAAGGGGGCGGGCCTTCAGGAGGCAAAAAATGCTGTATTTGGTGTATAAGACACATCCAGATTTTCAGCCTCTTTTTAGAGGAAAAAAGATGTGTCTTATACTTACAGTACCGTATAAGTATATACTTATACTTATACGGTACTAGCAGGAGAAATAGCATTTGCAGATCTAGTCTCCATGTATTTTTCTAGTCCCCATTTAAAACTTACTTGGGGACATCATCAGCTCTAACTTTTACACTTCAATTAATTGTTCCATTATACTGCCAATTACAGAATATCTTGTCTGGCACTTTCATACCATGACATACAAGTGTTTTTTTGTAATAGCATAAAGCAGAACTGGGATTCTTGTCTATATTGTCCAACATCTTGCTACCTGAGCTTGTTTCAGAGGCAAGGAGACATGTCCCTCCCAAATAATTGTGCCTGAGTATTTAACATGGTTTATAATTTACTTATTAAAATATTTGTTTTCCATATGCTTTGAAACCTCTGCGTTATTAAAAAAATACCCATTAAAAACACAAATCAACAATAGCCTAAAAAGTAGAAAGACAGCAGAAAAAAAGTCATAAAATAGTCTTCCAAGCTATTTTTAATAATCTATTTTAAAAGAAAAGCAAGTAAATAAATAAATAACACAAGCACATTGTGGCACAATTATATGTAAAACATTGCAATCTAAAATGCTTTCTGCTTTTGCTAATTATATGAAGCTGCCAAATATAAAGGGTAAACATTTAGTAACAGAAAATTATAAAACAAAATATAATCATTGAATTACTTTTTGGTTTCTTGCTCTAGAGTGTCAAACTCAAGGTCCGTGGGCTGGATCCCGCTTGTGGGATGCTTAGATCTGGCCCACAGGGTCATCGTGGAAACAACAAAGAACCGGCCCGTGTGCCTCTACCAGCGAAAATGGAGCATGCCCCCCCCCGCATGTCCCCCAGCTCCATTTTCACTGACAGAAGGCTACAGGAGGCCATCCAGGCCAAAAGCTTCACCGCCGACCACCGTTTTGACTGGCAGACAGCTAGCATAACAAACTTAAACAAAACGAAGGGATAAATGTTTCCCCTTTCGCATTTGATCATGCAAAAAGGGACAGGAAAGGAGAAAGAGAAGGAAACAAGATTATAATGAGAGGGAGGAAGGGTCTGAGGAAAGTCCTACCTTAGCACTTGGCCACAACTGGTGCTCTCGACAAGAGTGATATCGTGCTGGCCATGTCTACCCTGGCCACACCCACCCCAGTTCCCCCCGAGGTCAAACATAACCCTGATGTTGCCCTGAATGAAATCGAGTTTGACACTCCTGCTCTAGAGGAATCCCTGAAACTTGGAGAAATCTAGTTTTAACTCTAGAAACATTCTAGCTTTCCTGGAATAGTAAGAGCCTATACAAGTTACCATCTGGTCCTGACTGATCCTTTGAATCTTTCTCAAGCAGATGCAACCTACTTAGATTTAGATGATGGGAACACAGCTCTTCGACAGTAGTGTCTGGGGAAGATTTCTTGCAACATTTTGTGGTAACAGAAAAAAAACACACACCCAAGAATTGTATCAAGGCTCCAGATTGCTATTTATGGGATTAGATTGAATTAAGTCCACCACAGTAGACAATCCTTGTAAATTCTTCACGTCCTGCATTATTATATCACAACCTAAATATCATTGATTACACAGCAAAGCAAATATATAATAATACAATGTCAAAAGCCTTGCGACCTACGTTGGGAGTTCAATTTATATCAGGACTTAATGTTCCGAATATTTTTAGAGCTTTAAATATTGCATGATTAATAAAATATGCTACTGACATTATTTTTAAAATATTTATATCTTGTCTCTCAACCTCAAAATGGCTTCTGGAAAAGAATAGAAAGGCATATATTTTCCAACACATATTAAAGAAAGTCAGACCCGATGTCTGGAAAACCTTCACATTTATCAAAGTGAAGACATAGATGACATTTGCACAGTTCCACAAATACCACCAGAAATGAAAGAAGTGGAAATGCTCAAAAAATGGAGCTCAAATACCTGATACGGATCGCTTCGCAAAGCCAACATTATGGATTTCTCAAAGCACAAGCTGAAGCTTTATGGTATGGACTCTACCATGCTTTAAACTCTTACGTGCTGAAATGTGTTAAAACGGGAAATGTGCCAAATACTCACCGAGAAGAAAGGCTTGGCTTGCCACTTTTACTACAACTTGTATAAATTCCTGGGCCATCATCAAAGAAACTTCCGAGTGCCAGTTTTTGCCTGATAGATTCTCTTTCATTTTTTTGCGCCTAAGGGGAAAAAATAGATAATCAAGCTACTGATAACAAACCACATTCCTCCTGCGCATTTTTAAAGTTCTATAACCATCAGAAGTCATAACTTATAATTTAAAATGAGAGACACCAGAGCTGTTGCAGACACAAAACACGCTTATTCCCACTGTATTTAGCAAATGCTGACTAAATGTAAAAGTATGTCTAAGTGTTCTACAGCTAGAAATGCGAAGGGACAGAAAAAAGTGGAAAATATTCATTTTTCATTCATTGGGGGTTCTTCAGCCCCCCCACCATTTTTTTAAAATGAAAAAAGTTAGGAAAGAGTAAAAAAAAATCCCTGAAGTAAATATTTTATTTTAGAATAATGAAGGCAGTAAAAGGCGATGTTTAGATTTCACTCTCTTTTGTTGTCCCAAAATGTTTTATCATTACTTGTAATAGTAATGGTACTTGTATCTGTTCTATGTAACTCACTGAACATCTTTTTGTGTCTGGGCTGATCGTATCAATAAGCAATTGGTCATAAGTCAAGAACTACCTGTATACCATTGGTGTATATTAACAATTCATGTCCAACTCCACTGATTGTTATATGCAAGGCAGGACTTATTTCAAAAATTTCCCTTGCACTGTATCAAAAGCCTTTTCTGCATTCAACAAAATCACCACTGATTTTAACATATAGGCAGAATATTAATTAACAATCTAATATAAAAAAGTACTCCTCATCCAGAGATGGGTTTATTCTGGTTTGGCCTGGATCAGGCAAACTGGTAGTAGTGACAGTGGGAGGCTCCGCCCATCCACCTGGATGCTTCTGCGTATGCGTAGAAAAGCACCCAAACCAGTAGTAAAAAAATTGGCAACCGACCACTGTTCTCATCTCTTTATAAAATGATCTTGGTTAGGATGGATTATACCATATGTAATCTACATGCTAGCATCACCGTCACGATAAGCTTACATACTCAGAAATAACCTCACCCGCTTTGAAAATTACTATTACAATTAACTGGGGGGGAAAAATGGAAAAAACACATTTTAAAAGGTTTTATTATGGACCTCCAGAAAATAACTCAACATATGTCTTATAATGCTCAATGAGATACTAATCTGTATTAAGAGCTTTCCCAATTTACATTAGTGTCATCTATGATTTCTTCATGACATAAACGCACAGCTTAATACAGGGAACAATTATGCATAATTTTAGGAAAAGCTACATTATGAAATATATTACTTTACTCCTAAATTTTTGTTTGATTAATATACCATTAGCAATAGCAATAGCAGTTAGACTTATATACCGCTTCATAGGGCTTTCAGCCCTTTCTAAGCGGTTTATAGAGTCACAGTCTGGGTCCTCATTTTACCCACCTTGGAAGGATGGAAGGCTGAGTCAACCCTGAGCCGGTGAGATTTGAACCGCTGAACTGCAGATAGCAGTCAGCTGAAGTGGCCTGCAGTACTGCACTCTACCCATTGCACCACCTCGGCTCTGCGCCACCATTATAATTATAGTTAACAAAAATCTTAAAAACCCAGTTTAAAGCACTGATGACATTCTCTAGTTGAGTAATGAATGTCTGTAAGCTCAGAGAACTCCAAGCACTAAACAGTTCAACCCTGAGATACATATATGCAAAATGAGGGAGCCCTTCTCCCTCCATCTCTTTTGTTTTAAACTGCTTCTTTGCTGCTGGTTTTTTGCAAGTGTTTTAAGTGCATTTTGGAGGACCACTGTAGGTACAAATGGGGAATTTACAGCAAAAAAAAAAAGTTCAGGATCCCATTCCAGAGAAGAATACAGAGTATAGAATAACAGAGTTGGAAGGGACCCTGGACGTTTTCTAATCTGAACTCTTGCCCAAACAGTAGACCTATACCATTCCAAATAAATGGCTGTCCAATATCTTCTTTAAAACCGCCTCCAATGTTAGAACAATCATAACTTCTGAAGGCAAGCCATTCCACTAATTAATTGTTCTCACTGTCAGAAAATTTCTTCTTAGCTTAAATTGGATTTCTTGTTGACAAGTTTCCATCCATCATTTCTTGTCAGATGCTTTGGAGAATACGTTGTCCTCCTCTTTTTGTGACATTAGTAATATATTAGTTCTCTGTATAGCCCAATGTACTTTCCTACTTAGCCTTTAGACCAGGTAAGCGAAAGTAAGTCCTGTGCTCAGCCGAAGGGTAGGGGCCGGCAGGTGGGATGATGTGGGTGGGGCAGTCTCGTGGTCATGCACGGATCAGATTAATGGCTTCGGCGGGCCGTAATTTGAAGACCCCTGCTTTAGAGAAATGCTGTGACTGCAGGACTCACAAAATCACTCACATTCTCCTTGCCAAATTAATATTTGGGATACATTTTCATTATAAAATAAATGAACCTAAGTATTATTTGAATAGAAAGAGACAAAAATTATCTTTGAACAGAAAGCAAAGGGAAGCTGTTGGTCAACACACAGCATTCTAAACAGCTGAAAAGGTGCAGGAACTTTGATTTATACTTAGAGATAAAGCTCAAAGATAGAATAGAATGACTGCAATCATACATCAATAATAAAATGGCAAGCTTTTAGACCATTGTGACTAAAAGTGCCCCAAATGGCATCACTTTCAAACCTCTGACAATAGTTTAGCGATGGTCAAAGTGTGGTATCTAAACACAGGATTCTATTTTATAGAATCCTGCAAGCCACAAAGTATAAAGAAATTAAGAAGCGAAATAAACTTATTAAAAAAACCCTGTCAGAATATTCATGAACTGTAATAGGACATAGTAACAGGTCAGCCATTGGGGGACTGGCTGGAATAGGACATGGTAACAAGGTCAGCCAAGGTATTTGTATGGCAACTGGGTCACCCAATGGGAACTATTTGGTGACTGAGACTCATGCCAGATGGCATGGAGCCTGGGCGGGGTTATCTATGTAGCTCTGAGTCTGTGCAAGAGAACTAATCTAGTCTGCTCTCTGAATTGAAACTGGAAACCAATCCCTCCTGTGCCTTGTGCTTATTTGTAACTGCTACCACGTTGGAAGAATCTGCGTTGGTATTGTACATTTATTCATGTGTTATTATATATAAAGAATGAATCCTGCTGAGTCAGTTATCTGTGTGTGTCTGACAAACCCTACTGAAAGTAGCCTCCTCTTCCGCCTGTCAAACTGGTGATGAATGAACTGGAAACCATACCTCTCCTATTGCTGATAGGACCAAAATACAAACATGGACCAAAACGGTCCTATAATGTGTGGTTTATCATCTCAAATGAAAAGATGAAAGGTATCACAGATGAGCAAGATCTCTGGTAGGGAGCTGAGTTTGAATCCCTTCTTTCATCAACATTTAGATTCTTAAACTTGTTTATTACCACACCCCACCTCTGCATCATATCTCAGGCAATTACAGCAAGATCTATTTTGCTTGGCAATTCTGAGCAGCAAACCCTTAGCAACACTCATTAGTCATGTTGCTACAGTAAAGTACATGATTAACTGAAATCTATTCCTCGTCACTTCTGAGAAATATCTGCAGAGAACATCGTACATCTGGCACATACTGTAGCTTTTCTGTCTCAAAAGGTGTAGAGGCAAACAAAGTGCAACATGAGGGAAAAAATCAATGGTTTTAAAAGCACATTTGCTGAACGTAATAAGCTGGTGTATTCATTTTCACTTCACCATGCTGCTACAAAGGTAAAAGAAACCTCAGAGGTCTCTTTCATTTGATGTTTTTTTCCCATCCAATATTCTGCCATCTGTTTTTTTTATAGTAAACTGAATTTATGAAGACCGGAAGATTTTCATGCTATAAGAATGTACAACATTAGCAAAAATGGCCCAACAGTGCTTTTTCAGGAGGCAAATGGACTTTCTTGTTTTTCTTTTCTTTTGAAGATGTTTCACTTCTCATCCAAGAAGCTTCTTTAGCTCTGACAAGATAGTGGGGAATGGAAGGATTTTAGCTGTACAAGACTTTAGACTTTTAGCTGTACAATTTGGAATGAACACCCTTTGAATGGTGTAAGAATAGGAATGGATTTCCAGAGGAAAAACCGTAGACCACAGGAACCAGGAGCACCACTCAGGTGACCCTGAGGACACAGATAAACCTCCAAGTGCTTCAATGACTCGCTAAAAGGATGCAGATTACCAGCTGTCTGCAAGGAATGATAAATCCTTCCATTCCCCACTATCCTGTCAGAGCTGAAGAAGCTTCTTGGATGAGAAGCAAAATATCTTCAAAAGAAAAAAAAACAAAGTCCAAGTTGCCTCCTGAAAAAGCACCTTGGGGACAACCATGACCTGGATGACTGAGAATCTCTTCACTTATAAAGCCCTTCATGGTATTGGATCTGGATACTTGAGAGACTGCCTGCTGCCAATTACCTCCCACAGACCCATTAGATCTCACAGGGTTGGCCTCCTCCGGGTTCCATCTACTAGCCAATGCCATCTGGCTACTACCCGGGGGAGGGCCTTCTCTGTGGCAGCTCCGGCCCTTTGGAATGAGCTCCCCGCAGGGATTCGGACCCTCGCCTCTCTCCAGGCCTTCCGAAAAGCTGTCAAAACCTCGCTTTGCCGGCAGGCCTGGGGGTGATGAGTTCCCTCCCCTCTCGACTTGTATGGTTGTGTGACTCTTGCTTATTTTAATTATTTGTATTTCGTTTTTATGTTTCCCTTTTCCCTCTTTTGAATTGTTCGCCGCCCTGAGTCCTCCCGGAGAAGGGCGGCATATAAATAATAAAATTCAATTCAATTCAATTCAATTCAATTCAATTCAAAGATCATTAGCAAAAATATATCTAAATATAACATCAATTTCTTATACATTTATTATTAAAATTATTACTAGCATGTTTGTTTCCTTTAAAATATTTGTCTGCCTTCTTAAAAATGACAGAGAAGGACATATAAATTTTCTTGACATTTCAGAAAACCATTAAAATAATTGCTTTTTATTAAACTGGTTCCTTTAAAATGGTTATTGGTTGGTTTAAAAGCTGCTTAATGTATTTTTTATCTTGCTGTAATATATTTTATATATTACTGTTCTTGGATTTGTTGATGATGAAAAGTGGCATAAATGCTTTTAAAATATAAAGGGACAAATTAAATATTAAAGCAATGTACAGTAAACGCAAACAGAACCACCACACATTCAAAATGGTATCTAACAAGACGGAAGAAATTAGGATCATTAACATATTTATAAAATGGGAGGCAATTAAATGTGAGGACCAGTCATAAAAGATATTTGGTTGTAACAAATATCCACAAGCAGAAGATGAAAGAGCTATTAGAAAATAATTTTACATATAATTTTAAAAAGAAATGCATATGTATTTATGGCTCAACAATTGTTAATTTTAGTACTGAATCCACTATGTTTTTCCAATACTGTACAGTATAAAGCAACTGTTATATGTGCATATCAGATATTTGGTAATTATAATAGGGATTTTGGCAGCAAGATCACAGTTCAGTAACCCAGGCCAAATGACTTCAAACAACTTAAATGCCACCCATTATATCACAATTACAAGTCTGCTGGTAATTATTTATACATTGTAAAGTTGTTTCATGGGTCATTTATCTACTTTTTAAAGTGTAGATATTTTAATTCCTAGAAGTTTGAGAATGGATTTTAATCTTCAAACGCCTCAATGGTTCCTTTGCTATAATGGACTAACCAGATGCCAAATAATTATAGTGTAAGTTTTTAGACTCATAGATAAAGCCAATATAATAACTAAAGAGGAAGAACTGTCAACAATGCACTCTATCTATGGCCAGCGTACTCTATTTACAAACTCGATATTTGCATACATGGGATCCTTAAGACCTTTTCCATAATATTAGACTGTGGTTAACATGGAAGCCAAGAAAGGACAGTTGTATGTGTGAAAGTGGCTTTCCTATAAACGTAGGGGCTGGAATTAAAAGGGGTTTTAACATGATCCATGGCCAATATAATAGAACTCAAGTTTTATCAGCTGGGATCTTTATCATGATACAATAGCAGTGTTATCTGTCTTACCGTAATCTGCTACAGGTCCATTTATTTTCTTTCATTTATAAAATATAGGTTGTCATTATATTTCAAATTCTAGAACCAACCAGATAAAGTTCGAACATCTCTTTAATTAAAATTGCATATCAAACACAAGCCACAGATTACTGATTTAGTGGAAGTGCAAAATATGCTTTGCTATGAAAGGCATGAAGCTAAGGAAGAAGGGAAAATGTCAACTGAGCATGGAATTACATTTTAATTGGACCAAGGGCTTGCCCATAGCAACCCCATTGTTTATGAGTCAGGTCTGAATCTATCTATAAAGTCATTCATTATTTAATGCCTACATAGTCATTCATTTTGGACAGCTTCCAATCCGAGATCTGTAAAAATAATAACTGCTCAGTCACATCAGATCAACTAAGAGGGTAAGGGAAGCCTCTGTGGAAGACTCATGTAGCCTTAAGACATCCATCTTCAAAGTCTATATATTATTAACATATTTGCATGTTCCCCTATAATAAAAATATATTTATAAATATAAATATGGTGAGAATCAAGTTGCTGGCAGTCAGCAGAATTAAACTGCAATACTGCATTAAAACCCCTGTGCCACCATGGCTCTTAAAAGGTTTAGAGTATAGTTTAAACCACATTTAAGATGCTTTAGTCTGATTTCCTTCTTTTCTTAAGTTACCAAGAAAATATGTGCTTCCCCTATATGTGAGTTTTTCTCCTTACCGATTCTATTTTCAGGGCAGTTTCAATGATTGGTGGATTTTGCCATCCTTTCTCCTCCTATTTGGCATCACCCACTGGCAAGAAAAATAGCCACAAATCATTGTCTGGAAATGTGGTAAAGAAGGCTAGGGGCAGTTTAGATGTTTCCTCTGGGACTCTTTCAGAATGTTTTTTAAAAGTTCAACCTGAATTTTTAATCTATTTATTTTTGTGCCAGAATATCAATGTAGATCTCCTGGAAAACAAAGAAGATAAAATATTCAAAGGTTCTTGCATAAATAATGCTGATAAGACCTCCTCTAATTCTTTCTCTCATTTTTTTTAAAAAAAGGCAAAATGTATGCGCAAAGGAATACGAATATGAATGATGGGTTCTGAAATACTTGTAATGTAGGATAGAACAGTTCAGAATTGAAGACGTTTCTTGGATGAGAACCAAAACATCTTCAAGGAAAAAAAAAACCAGATGCCCCTTGAAAAAGCACCTTTGGGACAATCATGTCCAGGATCACTGAGAATCTCCACAGCTGTTCTTTGTCCAACTGACAGTTCCTTGCTATTGGATTTAGATTTGCCATGAAGTTCTATTGGAAGGAGGAAGAAAACATTTTCCCCAAATCTGGAAGCTAAGATGTGTCTAAGCTGCCTCTTATATAGATTGGAAACGAGATGGAAGCAACATCCTGTAGACGCCCCTCAGAAACAACTAGTAAGGCATCTTCACTTGTTCCATTTCTTCTCTCCTCTTTCACTGCTCACATGCAGCATTTTTTATGTGTAGCTTCTAATTTCCAAAAAGTTTCTATGTATAAGAGGTTTTGCTGATTTTATTAAATATATTGTAAACGTCGCCATCCATGACTCATGTTTCGTGCTTTCAGGAATATTAGAATATGTTTTATAATTTCCTCAATATCCTTAGGGTGTCTTAAAAATATGATCAAAATAAAAAAGATACTTTTGTGTTAGTTCTTTCCTCCTGAATCAGGGCTGAACTCCTGACATCGCATCCAAGAAATAGTTTTATCAGTTTTCCTGGAAGCTGCCAGGAATACTGATCATTTTATCATATTTCAAGAAAAAAAATAGCTGCTTCATATTTACAAAAAATATATACTTTTAGGCATACCCTGCCTCAGATCAGGAAGTAATTCCCCATATCCCAGCAGTGTATCTAGTCTGTCCTCTAATTATATCATTTTCTATCAATCTATTCTGACTTTTTGAACTCTGAGTAGGTTTGGTAATCTAATTTTTACAGATCTGACAGAATATGAAGTCAAAATAACATGACTAATAGATGAGGAAAACTCCAAACATTTATGGCTATTATTTCCAATAATGTTTCTTGATACACTTCAAACAAAATTTCCTGGCTAAGTTTTATTGCTGCTTTTTGCCATGTTTCAGAAATTCTGCTGACTCATTGCTATCATTTTGTCTGAGCTGTTAAGGAAAGCCTGATCTCCACAAAAGCTAGTAGGTTCATTTATTGATAGTTCACTAAGCAGCAATAATAGATGAGAAGATAATTTTACCAAGGCTTTTAAAGTATGCTTTATTCCATACATTACCAATAAATGAGTCTTATGTATTAATAGAAAATATTCCTAGTGAGTTATATACAGTTTTTATGCAGAGCATGGAAATATGTCATCATTTATACGAACCTGATTCTTATTGGGATCTCTCCCCTCACTCCCAAGTGGTTTTGGCATTTTGTGAATGTTTGCATAGTCACATCTCCAAATGCTCTACACCAGTCTGGCATTTACAGCATATGGCTGTAATATTATCAGTCCACAGAATTTAGATCAAGGAAAATTGCACGGAATATATCGTACATAATCTGTAATTCAATAGCATTTACATGTTCTTTATTTAAAAACAAATGAACAAAGCAAACAATTAGAGTGCCTTTTAAGACCTTAGGGAATATAGAATCCATTTAACAAACTTGGAAATCTTTCAAAAGTCTAGACTCCAACTGTATCAGTTTGGAGATTTTTTTTTTAAAGAAAGCAACCCTTTCTGGTATCACAATTAGAATACACCACTGCTGGTTTATATATGGGAAAAAGTGATCCTAATATTATAAATGAACGTCCAGAGGAAGTCTTATAGTTCATGAAATGAGTAATTCACCTGGGCAAGAATTTCATATCATTCCAATTATCAGTCTTCTTGGATTGTAGGGTGTTGCCAGTGCTGTAATAGGATATGTTAGGACTTCCTGAATTCTAATTATGTACATCATCTGAAGCTATACCCTTTCTAAGGATGGACAATATGCTCAATCCGATTTTAAATTGTAGTTCTATTGCCTGAAACATTTGGATTGCATTTGCTACTTGCAGTTTTATCTTTTGTTATCTATTTACTTTATAAACAATTCTGGAATACACAAAAGCTTGCATCTACTTTTGTGCCATTTTATATGGCTTAATAAAGATATAATACATAGTTGAAGTTGAATCAACTTTCTTAAAAAGTCACTCATCAAGTTATTTTGTATGTTCGTTTTGATTTAGTTTTCCATTAAACCAGTCAAATTTATGTGGTGTCTAAGAGTAAAAAAAAATAACTTGATGGCACAACATCATAAAACCAAACACTCTTTAAAATACAATTTTTTAAGTTACTTCAAGAATAACAAAAGGCATTCCCTGGAAATCAACTTTTCAAGCCAACAAAGATAGTAAGTAAGTAAGTAAGTAAGTAAGTAAGTAAGTAAGTAAGTAAGTATATACATACAAAGATACATACATAGATACATACATAGATACATATACATACACACAGACACACACACAGTAAATATGTTTAAAAACTTGGAGCAGATATGCAAGAAACAATTGCTGAACAACAACAACAAAAACTAACTTTTTGCTCTCTAACCACGAGGAGGATAAGCTTGTATTTGTAGTTTGAAGTGAAGACCACAGCCATGTAAGTAAAGTTATTTTTAAGTGTGCCTGTTATTACCAAGCATAGAAAATTACTATATTTAAAGTTCTATATCACAGCTGGTATCTTCTTTTTTCCACCAAGACATGCCAGTATATCAGTTTATAGAAGTCTCTTGTACTCTAGCAAACTCAATCCCATTCAGTTTCAACAAATTATATTATCTTAAAAGTAGGGAGAGTAAAGGAAAGAAGATAAGTTTCCTCTGCAAGTCTTAAATATGCATCAATCAAAGCAATCTTCAAATGCACTGTGGATTTTTCTTTTTTTAGCAGACTGAAATCTATAGCAAACTACCCTTAACAGCTAATCTTAATCCAGGCTGGATGCAACTAGCTATTATGTAGTTTAACCAAGATTCTGAACTCAGTAAACTTCTAACCAGACAATAAAAGGCATTCTGTGGCAAAATAAAGAGACACTGTGAGGAAAAATAATCTGTGTTTTGCAGGCTTCAAGGATGCTATACAAATGGCTCGCTTGCCCCAGCCGTTTGGCGCAAGGCTTTCATTTGTTTCTTTTCTGCAAAAATGGAACCATTGTGCCAAGACAAAAGAGCTCTTTCCCTCTCTTACCTTTTTATAATTCTCCTCCATATCCAATCTAGATATTTCAGTGACAACGTCATCCATTCCATCACTGTCAAAATACATTCCTTACTGCTTGAAGACCAAAAGAGTTAAAAAGAAAATAACATTCTCCTTCACCATATCTGGACCCACAGCTTCTTTTTCACAGCTTGCTCTTCAAACTGTCCTAGGTCAGTGGCATATTTAAAACAACAACAAAAAAAGAGACGAGGAATTTCAGATGTCGTCTTCATTAGAAGAACTTCCTGATGTATTTCTCTTCACCTCAATGGAAGAACAGCTTCCATTCTCCAAAAGAAGGTCTCACAGTTAATGATGCTGAAAGCAGTCTTAGTTGTTGCTATCACGCACACCTCTGAACTATGATGTTAGAATCCACTCCAAAGCAGCCTTCCTTTTGCCTAATAAAGGCAAAGCTGCTTCTTTTAAACTGCAACCAGCTTCTCTGCTCTTGGAACAGGGAAAGCAGCAATCTTCCTCCAGTCCCTGGTAGTTCAGGATAAAAATAGATGGAGGCCTGCCTAGCAGACTACACCAGAGCAGAGGGAGGAAGGGGAGGGAGAAACAAAAGCCCAAATCATAACCTCCTATTTTAAAAAGGTATAAAAATCAAAGATACAGGGAGCTTAGTCATAACCAGAGAACCACAGGATGCACGCATTTGTAACTGAATTGCAAAAATCATAAAAGAGATTTAGACCTGCAGACGGTTCTTAAACCTCCTCCCCCCAAACTATCATTTATTAAAATTAGTGGTATTGTTTACTGCCATTTCTGAGACAGAAAATAAATAAATAGTGTAGTAAGTGCAAAAATAATTTTAGACGAGTTTAACTTCAGAGGTACACAAAACTGTGGTCCTACTCAGTGGTTTGGCATACCCCTACTAGTGACTCAACCATATTAAGTGTGTAAAAACACTGCCCCGTCCCTATCCTAAAAATACACCTACGTATCAGAAGCAGCTTAAGGAACTGTCCCCTCCACTGTGGAAAATCAGCCTGCTGTTTTTCATGTTCTGAAGCATAGGACAGCCATTGAGAAGCAGAGTATTGTAGTTGCTTTATGTTCAGGAGTGCTGAGGCTTATCTCCCAGTTGTTTGTTTTTTTTAGTTGCCTGAAATGTTCTTATCTAGAAAAAATTCTTGTTTACCTCCTCAGACAGTGGCCAGTTATTAGATCCTGCCTTTATTTTTTAGATCTCAAGGTGACGTATGTAATACTCCCTCCTCCAATGTTTCCACAACAAGGTGGTGAGGTGGAGTGGGCAGAGGGAGAGCAATCAGTCTGAAGTCAGCTTCCATGCCTAAGGCAAGTTTTCTGCACTAATGAAGCTGCTTCTTTGTTCTCCTTTGATTCTTTTCCTTTTCCCCTGTTTTGAAAGCCCACTTTTGATGGGTAGCTATGACTGATGATAATCTTAGAAAATTACTAGCATAAAAGAACTATCTATTCTATTTTTTACTGTTGCCTTTGTTACATTTGTGTTGCATTTGTGCTGATAAATAAATAGATAAAGGGAGACTAGTATAGATCTATTTCAAGCTATTTAGCTCTCATCAGCTAGCTATACCCTTACTGGGATTTGAACCTGTGCTGTATTACATATTAAGCAGTTGTGTTAACCACTAAGCCACAAGGTTCTCCTCCTTTATCAGTTGAGCCAGGGAAGTAGGTATGTATTTAGTGTCACAACCCCTGGTATGCCCAAATATGGGAGGAAGCAGACTGCTTCCATTCTCTGTCTATCGGCTCGTCACAAGAGACCATCATGACAGAAAGCCATCAAATTTGCCTCTCCAACTAACAGAAAATTTTCTACTGCAGAAGGTACTCCTCGACTTACAACCACAACTGAGCTCATCATTTCTGTTGCTATGTGATTTTTTTTGCCCCATTTTCAGACCTTTCTTGCCACAGTTGTTAAGTGAATCACTGCAGTTGTTTAGCTAGCAACACAGTTGTTAAGTGAATCTGGCTTCCCTATCGACTTTACATATCAGAAGATTAGAAAAGGTGATCACATGACCTCAGGGCACTGCAAGCGACATAAATATGAGTCAGTTGCCAAGAATCTGAATTTGGATCATGTGACCATGGGGATGCTGCAATGCCTATATTTCTTAGACAA
Source organism: Thamnophis sirtalis (assembly GCF_051295495.1). NCBI lineage: Eukaryota > Metazoa > Chordata > Lepidosauria > Squamata > Natricidae > Thamnophis > Thamnophis sirtalis. The sequence goes on from NW_028261391.1 coordinate 21,953,098, forward strand.
TCTCCCCTCTAGATCTAGAGTAGGAGTTTCCAACCTTGGCAACAAGTCCACAAGTCTTAAAATTGCCAAGGTTGGAGACCACTGTTCTAGGGTAAAAGTCCTTGGTTCAGGGAGTTGTTCAAAATATTTTTTCCCCTAAAGTAGTAGTGAAAGAGAGATTTCTGAAATTCAGCTGCACCCTGGAAACATTAATGTTTGATCGCAAAGAACAATCAATTCACAGAGACAAAAGTCCTCTGGAATGAACAGGTGCCAGTTCCTGCAGTGCTTGGGATTTTCTTTAGTCTGCTTGAGCAAACATTTTGGATATGTTTTGACATTCTACACAGCCTCTCCAAGTGGACATCTGGAGTTGGTTTGGCTTCCCCACAAAACTTTGAGGCATCCCACTTTGATGTACTGCTGTTAGTTAATTTCATAATAGTAGCTCTTTATTTCCCTTTTGATCTTGTGCAAACTTAACTTTAAAATACCCTTAAGATTCCAAAACAGAAGATAACCAAAGCAGAACTGCCTGTGAGAGAAACTCTGTTTCAAATTAAGTATCATTCTCAAAATGTGAGCGAATTACATTACACCAGCATGAAGAATCTGGGTAAAGTGATGTGGGTCAAGTCACCTTGAGACAAATTTAGTTGTTAGCTTTTAAAAAATCATTTTATAGACTTGGGCAGCCCTTGACCTAGAGGCCACATGGGACCTATTAGCAGCCCCCCCTTTTTAAAAAAAGGGGTGCTAAAACAATTGCCAACAACACTGAACTATCAAATTCACTGCAAATTGAGGGGCACAATTATAACTGTGACTTCTCATGCTGATAAAATTTCAGGAGATGGTCATATTAACAGCTGCAAGCTTTTCCATTATTAGTGAAAATACCTGCTTTGTTGATGGATCACAGGAAATTGTTAGAAAGAAGGTTAAAAAAGGGTCACTGTTCTAACTGGGAAATCACCCATTTTCTCAAATTCTTGTAACCCTATCTCTTTCATCCCAATAAATCAGTCAAAATCAATTACTACAAAAGAATTACTTTTTGATTGAGGCAACTGCCAAAAAGCACAAGAATTTTCAATGCTTTTCTGTTACAATAAGTAATAGGATATTATTTAAAAAGTTATCTACACCTAACAATAAACAAGTGCCATTTATGATTCAAATTATCGGTACACTTTTGTCACTTAATGTTTGAGAGAGATGTCTCAACAACCTTGACAACTATTTAATTGAGGAAGGCCCTTTCATGCTGTTATCTTTTATTGGAAGAGTAGGGAGACTTATCACAGCTTACACATGAGATACTATAAGAGTATTTTGCTTCAAACCAGGGTTGGAAATGGGATTCCAGATACTGCAAAGCCACCATATCCAGAACCTATAATCAGCAGTGAAAGTTCAGCTACTTCTGAATAACATTATTCTAAAGAACATTATTCTTCACCATTTGCTATGAGATGTTTCCTTAGACAGTTTACACAAATAGACATTAGTTCTTTTCCAAGTTATTATTGTTCAGCTATGTTGGCAGAACTTCTAGTTGGAAATTATAGTCCAAACACATCTATGGTATCAGTTGGCAAATGTAGTTTCAATGATGGATATTTAGACATCCTCCTTGTTCTATGAAGGCTTTTACTGTCATTGAATAATTATGATTGCAATTGGATATACAGTAAGCTGCATTTAATATATTACTGGATTTAGCTCAAGGCCAACTTAGTTTCTGGCATGACTGAATTGAAATTCAGAAAAGTTTCCATCCATTTTGGATTGTCTGTAGACTGATGTTTTGCTTGAAGTCAACTCAAACTTGTTTCTTTAAGAAGCTATTTCTATTGCCCGTGGTTTAAAATCTACCTTTTCCAAAGAAAACATAGTTAAGATTAGTGACAGAAAATTAGGATCAACAAAATGCTATGATCCATTTGTTCAAAACCTCCCTGGCTCGTCCTTCTGTTACACTTAGAGCAGTGGTCCCCAACCTTTTTATCGCCGCGGACCAGTCAGCCTTTGATAATTTTACCGTGGCCCGCTGAGCGCGCGCAGGGGTGGGGGGGCGTTGTTCGCGTCGACACATTGATTGTTTATATATCAGATTGTTTTGATTAAACAACTTTTATTTTATTGTATTTAAACATGCCTTACAAAATAAAATACAATTACATAAATATAAAGTGCAAGGCTACGCTACTAGCGCTGTCTACGCTAGCCCTACGTAGCTGCGCAGGCGCTCTTAGGTTTTTTTCAGGAATCGGCCAGCGCTGAAGCGCTGAAAAGGAATGAGAAGGGCGGCGCTGGACACAGGGGGGCGGTGGGCCGCTGGTGACGTCAGAGTGCCACCAGCGGTCCAGTAACACCCCTTGTGCCAGTTAGCCCTAAATTGCATACAGAAAGAAACTATGGCCCCCAGCCGCTGCAGCGATCATGGCCCCCGGCCGCTGCGCGGTCCAGTGCCAAGTACTCCACGGCCCGGCACCGGTCCGCGGACCGGGGGTTGGGGATCACTGACTTAGAGGAACGGATGAAATGATCAAGTCAAATAATTACCAAGGCATATGCCTGTAAATGGTTAGTCATGATTTTCAGAAAATTTGAATATAATGTTCCTGGTATTTAATCTGCTAGACCTAATAAGTCACAAGAGAAAATATACAGAATAATAATGGAAAAAAATAAAGAAAAAAAGAGGATATGATTTTAGTATTTTCTAAGTTCCAATGCAGTTGAGATTTCAAATATGCAAATATTGCTTTAGATATCTACTTATATATATATTTAGACCTTCCATTGCAATGGGTAAAACTATTTTTAGTTTTACTAAAAATAGTAAAACTAATTCAGACCTTCCATTGCAATGGGTAAAACTGTTAAATAATGTGGATGACCCACTTAGTAAAATAAAATTAATTGTGCTATGAATTCTATGTACAAGAATATCAGTAAAACTACTGTTAATATTTCCCTTTTAATCTATTAAATACACAAAAAATATTTAATCCTACAATACATTTACATCAATTCTAAAAGACTTAAAACCTCTAGTATGTACTATTCAAAAGTTTAAAAGAAGAAGACATGCATTAGTATGCCGGGCAAGCTAAATTCAATTATTTTTCTTATAGGCTTCTGTGTAATTACTTTTCTGCACATAGGAATTATGTTAATATGCTTTACTTTTTTATGGTTCCCATCTTCACAGCTGACTCAGTCATTTCCTAGTGTTACTAAAATTAATTCTTCCCTTTTCCTGTTCAATTACCAGGCAAACAAAAGACAAATCTTCTCATTTTGTGAAATAAATCTATTCATTTACGAAGGTGGAGATTTAAAAATTTTATTTGCTAAGAATGTTAAAATACTGTATGAAGAAATCTTCCCAAGGTACTGCTGACAACTTAAAAAAAATATCATAAACTTTTTTGCATTTAAGCAATGTAACAATAGGAGAAAAATGTGTATTTTTCTGTGAGAACAATGTGTGATAATTGGATATCCTTGCATCACAAATGAACTTCTATGCCTACAAACAACATACTGTAGATCAGGGGTGTGGCTAGTGAGTGATAGACCCAGCCCATGGGCTGGAGTTTGACAGCGTTGACATAGATAGCAAAATTTAAAAATAAAGACAATTCTTTAGAAATATTTTCCAGTGAATTTTACCCTTTTCCAGGGTACTTTAAGATGTCCAATCTTCCATCTCACAAAACACTTTCATTCCAAATTATATCCTCAATAACATTCTGATCCAACCCAATAGCTTTCTAGACTGCTATGACCTACTCAATTCATTTTGGAAATTGGGTATATAATGAGGACATGGCACATTTGGAAGCAATTCCTTTATTTTTGGAGTATAACAAAAACTTCAGCTTTTAAATTTTTTCATATCTGCTGTTTAAATGCAAAGAAACCTTCTGATATTGAAAAATATCAATAATGTGACCCACATTTTACTGTGAAATGCCAAGCTGGATAGAAGTTTCTTTTTAAGTGTTTCATTTATTGTCCTTCCTAGATTCATTAAATTTTGTGATGTAAATCATGTTTCTTATTGTCACAGATTGTCCCAAGTCTTTCTTGATCACACTAATCAGAGCTTCCTGTTTATCATCTTTTACATTTTTACCCAGTGATGTAGAGTACTCCTATCAACATGCTCCTTTCTATAAGCAACTTGCATTTATCAATGAACTGCTAGCGGAAGTGACTTCAGCACAATAAAAAAAAAAGATCAATCATGGCATGTTTCTTAAAGCAGACTTAAGACTGTAAGCTTTCCAGAGTTACCATGAGGTAAGATGGGCAGCCAATACATTTTATAAACAAACAAAAAATAAATAAATAAAGTAACAACATATTTTCTTACAGAAAGTTCCCACTAGCAAAACAGAAAAAAAACAGGTGTTAAAGAACATGTAATACTGCGTCTCCTCAAAAATAAGACAGGGTCTTATTTTCTTTTGACCCCCAAAATAAGTGCTTGGCCTTATTTTCGGGGAGGTCTTATTATTTTTGAGGTGCAGAAGGCAGCGAGAGTGGTTACCTTATGGCTGCTGCTGTGTTGCAATATTTTTGGGGAGGGCTTATTTTAACGCATCTGCTCAAAAGCCCGATTGGGTTTATAATCCGAGGAGGTCTTATTTTCAGGGAAACAGGGTAGCTAGTGCTTTCTATTGGCTTTATTAATTTTTATTCAATCCTTGTAAACCCATTTCAATAGTGAGAATTGGTGCATGGTTTGTTCATATTAAAAAAACAGCCTTCATGTATCCTGCTCATTTTTGATCTGTTTGGTTTACATTAGGGAAACATTTGTAAGTGGCTTCAATGAAGCATTTCCTGCTAAAATATCAGGGGAATCCTTCAAGTATGTAGATAATATATTTTGCTTCAAAGCCTCATTGGTGCTCAAAGCTTATTACTTCCAAACATCTTTGAACAAAGTCTCTCACCAAAGTTTTCTCAATAAATTTGGTTAATTTACGAGAATGAAGACTAGGAATATATAGCCTACTTTGACAATGGAGAGAATTAAATTAATTCCTTCCTTCCTTCCTTCCTTCCTTCCTTCCTTCCTTCCTTCCTTCCTTCCTTCCTTCCTTCCTTGACATAATATTAAAAATATTTAAACACCCGGAATTTAAAATGAATGAAAACAAAATACTACATTGGCAACAAGGCCATAAATGATCAGGACTCGGTTTAAAATACCAAGATATCTATATTTGAGAATAATCCTGTGAATGTTTATGTGTGTGAAAACCCAAACTGATAAATTTCAAAATTATCTTCAGTGTAACACTGGGGCATTCCTACATATCATCAGTCATACACTAATGGATTCTGAATCTATTGTGACAATGTAACAGATTGGAGAACAGCCATGAAAATGTCAGAGGAGATAAGAATGGTAAAAATTCATGCTAGCAATTGTTAGAAAGCACCATTCTAAGAAAATATTCAGTGCAATAGCAATTTCTTAGAAAATTTCATTTTTGATACCTTGATCATTATCATCACTGGGCTTCTTTGAATCTAATCCAATTTCTCTGAATCCTTCTTAACGTGTGAATTCAGATTGGGAACCCATCTGAGATGAGATTTAACCAAATAGACTGAAACGAGAGTTATATTTTTGTTGATGCAGTCTAGAATTGAATGTTGATTTTAGGGTCATCTAAAACTAGTGGCTCAATTTAACCCATTTCTTTTCTAGCGCCTACAATTTTGAAACTTTGGACCCAGGTTTACACATTGGGCAAGCTGTCATGCAGTTTGGTGTGGATGTGCATAAATTCAATCTAGGCTTTCTAGTTTACAGGAGATCAGGATTAAAATAGTAGAGTGGGTATTAGAAATCTTTTGGAGTACTTTCATAGTTGGGAGCAGAATCATAATGCATACGACAACAACTTTCACTCACCCCTCCCCTTGTACAGTTTAGGAAGGGAATGTTTGTTTATAAACAACCAGTGTTAATAACCCGGAGTTGCCCAGGTATTTATTTATAGGGGAAAATGTCAGGACCAAATGTAATTTCTAATGTTGGATTTTCCCCCTTACCAGACGGAGCCCCCTTGTAGAGTACTGAGAAGCCATTAGCATGGCAACTCCACTGCACTGTACAGTAGAAGCCATTTACGATAATACAGTAGAAGCCATTTTAAGGCACAACAGGCTGTATTGTAACAGAACACACACCCTGAGTGGTGTTAGGGGTATCTTATCCCCATAGTATTTGTTTCCAGAGAGTAAGTCATCTGTGTACCAAGTTTGGTTGAAATTGCTCGAGACAATCCAGAGTTATGCTGGAACACACACACACAAAGCGCCATATATATACATACACCCATATACATACTATGAAGATGTATAGGTTATGTAGGTCTTATCTTCCAGTGTTTGGCTGTTTCCTGTTGAAACTGGATAGAGGTCAGAGATGACTTGCAATGTACTTGTTGCCTATCTCTGGGTTAATGTAAAGAATGAACTCACCTAATTTGCTCATATGTGTCCAGGCTTGTTCAATTTGTTTCCTTCTAGATTTGTTAGAATGTAATTGTCATAATTCATTAGGCATCACTCATAGACCATAATAATATCACTAATAGTATAGTGATTTTGCAAACTGACTTGCAAACTGGTCCGGAAATCTAGATTCTTTATTGATAGATAAATTTGTACTAGAAGTGATGTATCAGTACACAGAGCCTCTAAATATCTAGTTCTGATAAAACACATATTCAAAATTCAAGGAGTGCAAAAGCAACAGTTCTAAACAAAAAAATATTACATTTTAAATATGAAAGGACATAAATATCTTCATTTTATTTATCCATTTTAAAGATTTTTTTTTATCTTGCTTTCATTCGTTTTTATAAATAACTCAAAGTGGTGAACATATCTAATGGTCCTTTCTCCTCCTTTTTATTTATTTATGCACTGATATTGATCTCTTCTCTCTGCTTGCCAAAAGCAGACAAACTGAAACAAAAATTCAACAGTTGACGTTGAAGTGTTCATTTCCAGCAAATACATCTTGGAGCTACGGTACCTACACGACTGGTTCTAATGTTCAAAAGAATAACTCAAATCTATTCTACTACACGTACTAGGTATGTTTGAAGCATTGCTTTCCTGTTGGTTTAGCCTAGTACTAGTATTTCCTCTTTTCATGGTTGTATGAATCTCTGGTTAGAGAAGCTATATGGGGTCTGTGAAGGCATTTTGAACATTGCAAGTATTTCATAGATGCTCATACAAAATGGCTTCCCTGGGGTGGAGGTGGTTGTTTGCAAAATGAGTGCCATGGTAATCAGACTGACGTAAGACATGTACCAGAAGTAAAATGACTAAGTTCTGCTCTCCAATATCCATTGTAGCCCTGTGCTTCCCTTATCTTTTTTTCCCCTGGAAAAGCAGACATCAAAGAAAAACACTGGGTTGCAGCCATCTACCATTTTTTATTTTATTCTTTTTCATTCCAAGAATGCTGAGGGGGCTTCTGTGCAACGAGAACAATCTTGTAAACAAAGTGGAGATGGCTTTGTTTTTCTGTCTTTAATTTCCTATTCTTTAAAAAAAAATCCCAAAGAAAGCCACGAATCCTTGCTTATAAATCAGAATTTGCGTAAGCAATTCATTTGTAGACTTTTTTTCCCCCCTCTCTGTCTGAAGAGGGAGAATTTTCAATGAAAAAAATAACCTAGGCTAATGCTTTACAAGCCAATAGCAAGATTCAGATTCAAAGCTGGTTTACTAAACCTGGCTTGTTTAAACAGCATAAAAAGTCATCTCAGCTGTGAACCTCATACAGAATTCCCTCATTTCTAGTTTTTTTTTTGTCGATTTGGCACTCAGAAAAGGGCAAAACTGAAGAAAATAGGTGATAACATTAGATTCTTCACTTGTGGCTATTAAGCCACAATTCATGGATTATGATGATAAAAGGAGGGAAATCAAAGTGTGGAAATGTTCTTAGTGATTTTTGGTTCTACATCAAAAATAAATGAAGATTTTAATGTTTGATTACCTTGTCTTTAAAAAGGATGGCACATCATATTTTAATAGGTAGGTGACTCAATGCAATGAGAAAGATGATGCAAACAAGGCATTTATTATCTACCCACAGATGACAGTGATTTTAAGATTTTCCTTCCCTCCATGAAAGCAGCAGCTTTTTACTGCTTGCATTGTGGGAATCTCATCATGTTATTTTTTGACTGGACTCTAGAGTCTAGATTCTGTATCCCGGTTGGGTTAAAATACAAATTAACATATATTTTCTGTTTTTTCCCTTTGCTTAACAATGGTGTGGCACCCTCTCTTTGTTTTTAAAGTAATTTGTTTATTACAAAGATTTTATCTGTCAACCTGCAATTTGTAATCCATACAAAATTCATCATGCCAGGCACCCAGAGTTTAAATACCAAACTATAGAAAAATCTGCTCACTCGAGTATCTCTGATGCTGCTCAGAGTACTTTCTGCTAATCAAACTTGCTAAAGAACTGAGTTCTTTTTCAAAAGAGATAAAAGATGACCTTTAACACCAACCAGAATTCAAAGTATGGCTCTATAAGAATTCTTTGTGACACAGGTGGGGCATTTATTAAAAATTAAAAAGCCAGTTGTTGTTTATCCCTACGCTGTCCTTAGATAGCATTACCTTCTTGGATTTTCATCTAAATTATTATATACGGGGACGAATCCTTTAAAATAAAGTATAATGTCAGGTTTGTCCTATATCAACTTTTCTTCTATAGTTGCCCATTTGTCTAAATAAACTGAAAACATAAAATGCATTTTAAAGAAGAGAGAGTAGCACTATATAAACTAATATGTCTACTAAAAACCCATTGAAATATTCCATTGCAAAGAAAACATAGGAAAATGCTGATTAGAAATGAGAACACATTGGAGTTGGTTTAGTGTTTTATATTGCTTCGATGATAAGATTTCTCACACCACTGATTCTTGATACCACCTTTCAATTACACAGTGTCTAAACACAATACAGCTCAATAACTCCTATTGGAGTCTTGAAAGGTCCCTGTACAAAAAGATATAAAATGGTAGAATATTATTTGTCAAAACTGCATGCTATCTACATTTTATGTTTTATTTTCGAAGTGCTATAATGCTCACAGGAAAACCAGTGGTAATATTCTTTAGAAAAGAAAAGCGACTTCTTTCTCCTGAGGTCAGTAGTAACTAAGAAGTAAATGTAAGCACTATAATCAAAACACAGCATCTTGATTTTAAAGATAAATGACAATAAATGTTTGATGCAGCTTATCGGCATATTTCTTGCTAGTTTAAAACACACATATGCTGATGCTACTGACAAGCTAAGGAGAGCTGGAATTCATAACTCCTATAATAGATATACTTTAACAATATTCATTTTTCGCCAGTTAACCATTTTCTCAAAATATCCTCAACGCAACCAGTAACAGCCTCTCTTATACGGAATAAACTGAAAACTATCAGTTTTTCAATCGTAATGAAATGCAATTAGGAAGCAGAACTAATTATTATTTTGTCCAGAGTTGTTTTCCTTCGCTCTAAGCAGGCACATAGATACAGATTTAGCAACAGATACTTAACAACCGACTACCTTAAAGAAATATATGGATTATTTTCTTCCCTGCTCATCATACCCTCTAGCAGCTGCACTGAGAAGAGAAAAAAATACAAGCTTTAAAAAAAAGCTACCCAGTTTTGCAGAAGCTGAAAAGAAGCAACTTGCTGCATTGGAAAAAAAAAAAGGGGAGGCCTCTTCTCTATTTCTTCCGATGGAAGATTAGGGGAAAAAAGAGATCCTTTTCCTTACCTGATAAGAACAGTTTTCCTGGTGTACCATCTCAGTGCATCATCCAGAAAAGCAGATTGAAGAGCCGAGACTGCAGTTTACCGAAGCTGCAAACTGAAAACCCTGCTGGGTCTAAAGAAGAGGACGGCTTTCTACAGAGAGAGAGAGAGAGGCTTCCTGCAGATTAAAATGGATGCTGCTTCTGGTGTTTCAACCTGCGCAATGGCACTGCCTTTGCTAGCAAGAAGCAGTAGAGCACAGCAGTTCCTCTCAGGGAACCAGCAACAAGGCTTAATAATAGGTAGCCAAGGCTGTTCTGAGGGGAAAGGAAGGGGGAGAGCAGCTCGCGCGTTGCTAGCACAATCAGCCAATTATATTATAGGCACAAAGAAAAAGATTGGCGTGACGCAAGTGTGATCTTTTGGTGCTCTATGAAGGCAGTTCACAGTGGAGATATTCTAGTCCTCATTAAAAAGGAAAAGGGAAAGGGGAAAAAAAGAGGCAAAGTTAAGCACTGCCACAAAGGTCTAATCCTATCTTTCCTGCAGTCATTTTTCTTGACGAGTAGACTTTAAGTCAAACATGAAGGTGTAACTTTTACATCCTAAGAACTTTTTAAAAGTCAGCCATCATAATACCAAAACATTGCTTTGATTTGGATTTTTTTTTTAATATACCGAAAATGAAATGTTAAAATCGGGGGGGGGAAAAAAGATGGGATCTTTTTCCTTCGGCAGAACAACCACGCAAATCACTAAAATCAGATTTAACGGTTGGGAGATGGTTAATTACTAGTTTCTAAAATGATGCAAACTAAAGGGAAATCCTTTTTGAAAAAAGGCTTGAGGCCACTGCAGGATGAATGGCTATTGATCTACTTCTGTGTACTGTTGAGGTGTCTTTACCCAACAGAGAGATGCCTTGAAATGTCAGACAACCTCCCACGTGCACAGATTAGATAGGAAAAAAACACACAATCTGCTTACAACACTGAGTTTGAGGACAACTTTCCCATTTTAGAGGTTCCTCTAAGAGAAACCAAAAAACAGGTTATCCCAGTGAAACAAATTAGAATTTATTCTCATTGATGCTTTATGGTGTCAATTACCGGTAAGTAATATTGCCATCCCCAAATCAGCCCTTATTTATTAATGTGTTTTATATCCCTACTTTTATAAAGGAGTTCAAGACCCCATACATAATGTGCCATCCTGCTATTTTCCCCACACCAACACCCTGCCTTGAACTGAGTAGGAGTGATTGGCCTAAAATCATCCAATGACTCTCTGTGGAGAATGGTGATGAACAAGGCCAACCAGAATATTTTCTGGTATTTTTTTCTTTAGCCCTGAATGCTAAATGGGGGAAAAAAGTTAAATTGTTTGTTTGCTAAGATTAATATACATTCAAAGGAGCTTTGCACACATCCATGTCCATTCAATTACTCTAAGAGTAAAATAAATAGATTGTTTCTCTAAATAAGACGGGGATCAAACTATTTTCCAAAGGACCAAAAGGCAAGACAAGAAATAGATGAAAACTAACCAGAGAGAAAAGCAGACTCGAACTAAGGAGGAATGTCCTAACGTTTTTTTTCTTGTCTAGCCTAATATATATCCCTCCCTCCCTCCCCCCTCCCCCCGAACCCCCCTCCTCCCCCCCCCGACTTCCCAGAACCCGTACATGGTATGGATTTCTAACAAACACAGTCTAAAATCTATTGAGAAAAAAAGAAATAAAGAAATTAATAACATTCTACATTGACCTTAGCTTCTTCTTGCTGAACTAACTTTAAACAATTTAAATCATTTCTGATCTTAAGCATGGAATTTCTTGGTCCCGTATTTATTTTGTATATAGTCAATCCATTTTTTCCAATCTTGTTTATATCTCTCATTTGAGTGATCTTTAAGATATGCCGATATTTTAGCCATCTCGGCTAAGTTTGTAACTTTCAATGTCCATTCTTGAGTTGTAGGCAAGTCTTCCTTCTTCCAGTATTGTGCCACCAGCAGTCTTGCTGCCGTTATTAGGTGCAGAATCAAGTTAGTCTCTACCACTGTAAAGTCAGTACATATGCCTAGTAAAAATAACTGAGGAAAAAATATGGAACGCTTCACGAATTTGCGTGTCATCCTTGCGCAGAGGCCATGCTAATCTTCTCTGTATCGTTCAATTTTAGTATATGTGCTGCCAAAGCGAGCACTAAGGAATGTCCTAACGTTGACAGCAATCAACCAATGGAGAAGCTTGCCATCCAGAGTTTTCCAGGTCTACTTTGGAACATGTCAGAGCTTATCTTCTGCAACTTAAAAACATTTTGGAAACATCCTTTAGGTTTGTCCTTTACTTGCTTTTTCTAAGGATTTTTTTTAAAAAAATGAAATGTATTTATAAAATGTAAGCTATTAGATGGAAAAAAGAAAGAGATTTAAAAACAATCCAATTTACTAACCTACAGTTTATTTCTCTGCATTCCTTATTTTTTAACACAAAACAGCAACGGGAGCATTCTCAGGCCAGATAGAATGGACTAGAAAGAGAAGCAGGAATTGGCTTTTACAGAGTCATGAAGCTGGTATGGAGATTAAGTTAAATTTAAGCACTACAGATATTAGCACACAACTCTCTGGTTAGCACACTGCTCTAATATAAGCAGAGACTGAAAGTCCTAGTTTCCATTTCTTGATTAACCAGGCGACTTCCTCACGTCTCTCCTCCCACTAGTTAACAAGCAGAAAACTAAACACAGGTTTTCTTACTCACAATACCAATCCCAATGGCTTCTTTTCATCAGAGACAGTGTATTCATTTCATGTGCAGAGATGATACCTTTGTGTCATCATCTGGCAAAACAATCCCTCAGTGGCAGTGATGCTGTGAGATCAGCTGCTTGTCCTGGGAGAGTTAACAGGTGAGGTAGTCCTTGACTCAGAGATCTGGATTAATTCATAGATATGACAGCCCAAATGGCAGCTGATAAGTGCCCTAAAGGGAGTTGGATAATCCATCATTTCATTCTGCTGGTCCACTGGACAGTTCTTCCCCATGAGCTGTGGCAGGTTCTGAACACAAGTTATAGCAAGAATATTGTATGCAGTTTAGTCGCAACATCTGAACAGGGACATAGTAGAAGTAGAGAAGATTCGGAGGAAGGCAACTAAGATGATCAAGAGGCTGGAACAGCTTCCCTGTGAGAAAAGGTTGTGACATTGGGGCCGTTGGATGACGTGGACAAGGAGAAGCTGTTTTCCTAAATGAACTGAAGAATCAGGAAATATTCTTTTACTTACCATATAATCAAACTTTGGAATTTGCTACCATGACATATGGTGCTGCCTACTGGCTTGGCTGTTTTCAAAAATCAATACGATCAATTCATGGACGTCATGGTAATCAATGGCTAATTAACCTTGATGACTGCATGATTGCCTATGAAGGCCATATGCTCATAAACTAGTGGGCCTCCTTATGCTATTGGCTAGCCACTGTGAGAACAGACTGCGGGAATAGATAGGCCAGGGTACTATATGATCTTTAGTTAAGAATAGTGTTAAGCTTCAAAAACAGCACAACAATAGCTAAAAAGCAGCCCAACAAATCCTATCAATGGGGAGTAGGGGTAACAGACATAAAGTCCACCAGCTTTACTAACCAAGCTGAAGATTGGTTAGATACATGCTGGTATGCAAGGAGAGCTTGGTTTCAAAGGACTAGTTCATCTCTGCTCCAAAGAAATCTCAATACTGCCTTGGATGACCAGAGAGGAAGAAGCAGGCCATCATTAGCCTAAAAGAGACAACAAGTGCTAGCATGAAGCAATTCCCTAGCAGTCCACTGAGAGCATCTTCAACACAACTAATGGTTGAGTGTACTGAATTGTACTCAATTCTACTGTGACTTGCTGGCTGCTTAACAGGAAATCACTGCTTTAGGACAGCCAAAGACAACTTCAGGCTGATAGCTGAGGGAGGCATGGGCAGCTGATTTGATGAACAGCTGATGTGAAAGTTATATGCATGCACAACAATGTCACCTAGTGCAAGTATTGCCTGTGCATGTACACATAGCTGGGAACAGCTATGTGGCAGCCTTCCAAATGCCATTATAATGCTTTGGCATATGCTAACACACTTTGTGAACTATCTCAGTGTGAACTTTATTGTTTTAGTATAAAATCAAAATAGTTTTTCACAATTTCCTACAAACACATTCTGGTTAAGGGGTGGGCGACGAGAATTGACATCCATCGTATCTTGAACTTTTTAAAGGTTATTTTAAGGACTGTAAAGAGCCAAGAAAAACGGCATGGCGTGAGAAATAAGAATTTTCTAGTTGATTGTGTATGTTTCCTTTTTTCTTTTTCTCCTGCCAAAACTCAAAGGAAATTCTGCTTCTGATATTCACAGCGTGATTTTTGGAAGCTTTAGAACTTGAGGGGAAAAAAAGAATGGGGGAATAGGAATTTAGTGGGGCTGGTAAAATGGACTTACAAAATGCAACTTCTAACATGTTTCAGTGTCGTAGATATATACTTGTTTCTGAAGGTGAAGAGTCTGAACTTGTGGGTTGGTTTCCGTTACCAGGCTAGGTAACATCTTCAGCAGAGTTTAGGGGATGTCAGTGTCCATGTTCTTCTGCTTATAAGAGCTTCAAGGTGTGGGTATGTCAAGTGAGGGTCTTGTGATGGGTCTTGTGATGTGTGATGCAATTCTGCACTTGTAATATCAACATGGATTTATTAAAAATAATCTTTTCAAACTAGTATTCTGTCATTCTTTTTTTTTTTTTAAAGAAAATCAATTACCAGTAATACATTGTGGGAACATTAAAGTCACAGATGATTTGAGCAAATATCTGACAGTTGCATGGAACAGATAATAAACAAACCAACACACACCAAGAGTGCCCATCAATGGTTTATCATTAAAGTGGCTGAAATGGTAGCTGAAATGGTCTTGGAACTCCCAGTTACAATGACTGGGAAAGGGATGGAAGCAGTGGTGGGATTCAAATTTTATTACCGGTTCTGTAGGCGTGGCTTGGTGGGTATGGCAGGGAAAGGTTACTGCAAAAACCCCATTCCCAGCCCACTCTGGGGCCAGTCAGAGGTGGCATTTGTCAGTTCTCCGAACTACTCAAAATTTCCGCTACTGGTTCTCCAGAACCTGTCACATCCTGCTGAATTTCACCCCTGGATGGAAGGGACATCAATGAAATCTGCAGATAACGCAAACTGTATTAGCTAATGTTATGTAAGACAAAGCATTCAAAATTATACTAAAAATTAAGAAGCAAGCTGAAAATAAAGAGAGGAACCTATAAGTTTCCTATTTAGGAAAACTACAATGAAAGAATAAAGTACGGGATAGGGAATATATTATATGATAATAGTATCTGTGAGAAAACTTTTGGAACAATAGTTTAATTACAAGCTGTTTACGAGGTGAAATTATGATTTGACTGTTAAAAAGACAAGTTAGTTTTGGGATGCATAAGTATATTATAAGGGAAGGACCACCTGCTCAACTTAATGATTTGGAAAATAATATTTGTGAATAAATTATAAAAATATCTGCAAGGAAAAGCACTTGGCTTTGGGACATTAAATCGATTAAAGAAACAAATATCAAATTCTGGGAGAAAAAACATGTTCAAGTGATAGAAATCAATCCGTATTCTCTGTCCTAACTGTTATACCAGCATAAGGTTACTGTATACCTTATCAGTTGGACTCAAGACCCTGGAAGCACTGTCACATGAATGGGTTTAGTGTCATAAATTCTTTGCTTGATTCTTAGATAGGTAGGCAGACCTCCAGAAAGGGATAGAAAAGTCGTTAAAATACTGCACAGGTAATCCAGGTTGGGATTTTATCTTTGGAATTGATAAAAATGTTTGACATATACAGTACATAACTGTCACACTATTCCCCTTCAGAGTAAGCATCATTTTACAGAGTGAAGAAGGAATAAGTGACAGTAAACCCAAGAAGGTAAAGGTTCCCCTCGCACATATGTGCTAGTTGTTCCCGACTCTAGGGGGCGGTGCTCATCTCTGTTTCAAAGCCGAAGAGCCAGTGCTGTCCAAAGACATCTCCATGGTCCTGTATCTGGCATGACTAAACTCTGAAGGCACATTGGAATGCTGTTACCTTCCCACCAATGGTGGTTTCTATTTTTCTACTTGCATTTTACATGCTTTTGAACTGCTAGGTTGGCAGAAGCTGAGACAAGTAATGGGAGCTCAGTCTGTTACACGGTGCTAGGGATTCGAACCGCCGAATTGCCGACCTTTCTGATCGACAAGCTCAGCGACTTACTGAGCCACTGCATTCCTTTTAAAAAGGTAAAGACTGGTTTTTAAAAAGGAAACACTGCGAAAAGTAGTTTGTAGTAATATTATAAACTGTCTCTTTTTATCATTGCAAATCAATCTTGCTTCCACCAAGTTCATAGACGATTTCAAGTACTGACTATTGTTCTTTAAACATCTCTTTTGATCTCTTTTTTTCAGTTTCACATCATCTGCATTTCTCATTTTTCTCTTCTTCTCAACCCATTCATTCTTCATTTTTTTTTACAAATTATATTACTGTAATTATTTTTATTATTATTTTAATTAACTCAACCAAGATTGTAACTTGAATATTTTCCAACTAAAGGAATACATTTATTCTAAAGAAATAAAAAGGTGTATGATTATGATTTTTATTAGGATTGTAAATATTTCTGCAACTTTGTCTATGTTTTTATTTTTAACAAATTCTTTTTATGCATAATCTATCATATTAATTTGTATCTTTGTGTCACATATCTCATAAACAATTCAAATAAAACAACTCCTTTCTTCGCAAATTATTGTTATATTAATAGCTAACATGACTCAGAGCTATTTCACACTGCACAAATTTTCAGGGCGGTGGCCTGACATTTGTCAGGTACACCTTTGGTGTAAAACAACAAAAGAACAGCCCATTTAAAATCTGATTCTTTTTAAGATGGGCTAACTGGCCTTTCTGCAGATCCTTTTTGCAAGGATCATAAAATACTTGCATATAGAACCTATAATTCTCAATGAAATGTAGCATCCTTATTAGGCAAAACTCTCCCACCCTTGTAAATATTTTTTTAAAAAACAGAATAAGTGGCTATGAATAAAACTCTGTGATGGCTATTCAAAAAATGTTAGCCTATGATGAACCCAGAAAAATAAACTATTTCATTAGAATTAGAAGTTTTCATGCAACACCAAAACATTTGTTTGTTCTTATTTCTGTCCAATTCTACGGTACCTATATCTCTGTGTCTATCTTCCTCATCCTTTCATATTATGTTCTCCAAGATTCAAGAGTACATTTTGAGAGCTTTTCTTCTGTGGCCTTTACAAAGAAAAATATATGATGACTAAATAAATATTCCAGATGGAAGATCCAATCTTAGTACTAATGGTGATTGAAGGGAGACAAATTACTACCTTGGAAATATTCAATAAAAGGTTGATAGGAAGCTGTAAGAAAAGTTATTTTGGTCTAAAGTTATTTTGGTCTAAATCTTTTCTCTAATTGGATAATATAACTTACAGGCATTAAAACTGTTCTGGACTTTGAACAGTTTTAAAATACTACAATTATTTATTGTGCAAACTGACTAGAAAAAGTATAAACCTGTGTTCAGTAATTCCTAAGTGAGCTCTGAGAAGCTAACATAGCCCCTGCCTTCCATTTAATTAAAAAATAAGTGTTTTAAAAACTAAATAGGGAAACACAAGCTATTTCCAATTCTCTGGTGTAAGTGGACAATTTATTGTACATAAAGCAGAACCTAGGGTTGGTGCTTACAAGAAAGGATTGACACAATGACAACTGGGAAAATAATCCTTTGGTTAAGGAAAGTCTCCCTGGATTGAAATTTCACTCCTGATTGCAACAAGGGCACACATCCATGTTGCTAATAATATGCAAGAAGCAATTAAACTAAACAGTAACAGAGTTGGAAGGGACCTTGGAGGTCATCGAGTCCAACCGCCTGCTCACGCAGGAGACCTGTACTACGGATTCGAACCGCTGAACTGCTGACCTTTCTCATTGATAAGCTCAGTGTCTTAGCCACTGAACCACTTTCTTCTGGAAGATCGTTTTCAACTTTCCAATCTAGTCTCAGGGATTTTCTGGTGGTCTCTCATCCAAATATTCACTACCTAAATCTCTGCTTAATTTTCAGATTAGCCAAAGGCAACTAGATGTTTCCACCTGCTGTGATAACATATCGCTGCTACAAAATGTTTCTCTTACTCCAGTGGGCAGAGGGAATTACCTTAAGGGACAGTATCAAGAAAATGTTCAGATCAAAGAGGACTGGATTTTGGGTAGGAATATAACCTGAACAAAGATCTCAGACAAGACTTTTCCTAGTTCTTATGTAGATAAAAGAAAGGAAAAAGGCATCCAAACTTGTAATGTTTTGTTACTATAGCTTTACAATAATAATAGTACTGACTGGATTCAGAAGTGGTATTCAGCTGGTTCGGACCAGTTCAAGAGAACCAGTAGCTTCAACAATCAACGGACACCGCCCACCCGATCCCACCCTATCGTGTCCTTTATTTTCTGCTTTCTAGCTCATCTCAATCATGCATCACAGCTGATTCCCCCCCCCCACTGTTCTACTTACCGTTGCTGACTTGGAAGGTAAGCAGCTGAGCTTCTAAATGCTCCATTTTCAGTGCTGCATGCAAGCCAGTGGTGGATTCCTACCAGTTCAGCCCAGTTTGGCCAAACTGGTAGTGGTATGGTGGCCTGGAACCAGCAGTGACCTAGGCCTGCCACACCCCAGAACCGGTTCCCCGGTCTCTTCACCCCTTGCTGGCATGTTTCTGCGCATGCACAGAACAGTTTTCAGTCAACTGCAAAACACCCTCTCAGCGAACCGGTTGTTAAACCAGCAGTATCCCACCACTGATTGGATTCCTAATCTCAACTACCTTGAAGTGCTGACACATTGTTTTGATAATGACTATCTGATTCATCAATATAATTGTCTCTCCATACTTAATAGTTCATAGAAAGATAGCAAATAAAATCATGGCTAAAACAAGATATCAACAAGTAACTATCTTCATTTATCTAAGGGCTACAGGCTACCATCTAGTGGTCAATCTGTACCTACAATTATTTATAGCATTTCTCTTCCTTTGAGATGATGCTTTTGAGCACAGATAATGCAAAGGTAGCGAAATATAATAAGTAAAGGATGCTGCTGTATTCTATTATTTTAGCATCTGTCCAGTTTGGACAGCATTCTCCAGTTAACAGAACTGTCAATCATAAATCATGCCCTTACCTCTTTCTTCCCCTCCTCTGGATATCCCAAAATCCCAATATAATTTTATACAATATAAAATTTATTAAGAAAAAATTATTTAAGAAAGTCCTTGGCTTATGATCAGTAGCTTAGCAAGCATTTGGAGTTCTGATACGGTCTCATGATCATATTTTGTACATGGCAATCAGCTGCCTTTACAGCTGTTGCAGTGTCCCACAGCCATTGAACATGTTTTATAATTTTTTTTCCTTCCAGTTTTTAATAAAAATGCCCATTGCGGACCATAAGTTTGTTTAACAACTGCAGTATTCACTTTACACCTATCACGTTCACTGAACATGAATTAGTGAACGCAAGTGTCGTAAAATCAGGCCAGTCATAGGGGTGTCTCAACATACAACCATCATGACATAAAGTGGAAATTCCAGACCTCAATATAGTTGAAAATGAAGGACTATTCATATGTTCAATAGAACTATTCAGATAATTGAGAGCCAAATAATGTAGGAAATTTACTAAATAAAGCTAGTCAAAAACATGCAAAAAAGTCAAACCTTCACCTATGAGTCAAATAAATTTCGGATGGTTTCTACAAAATGAAGATAATCATTGAGAAAGTCTTGTCTATTGATGCCAGACTGGCTTCAGATTGTAAGGTATAGCTGGATTTCTGTAGTCTTTTATGTACTTTTAAGAGCAGTGGTGGCGCAGACATTAGAATGCAGTATTGCAGGATAATTCTGCCGACTGCTAGCAGTTTGATTCTCTTCTTGAGTCAGCCTTCCATCCTTCTGAGGTGGGTAAATGGGGCCCCAGATCGTTGGGGGTAATATGATAATCTCTGTAAACCCCTTAAAGTGGGCTGTAAAGCACTATGAAGTGGTATATAAGTCTAAATATAGCTATTGCTGCTTTATATACTTAGCATTTGAGTCATTTAAGTCCACTGCCAGCACCTTGAAGTACACTTTTGATCTTTCAGACTCAGTTAAATCCCCAGTGCCACTTTTTGGATTAATCATAGCTCTCAAAGGATCACCAACAGCAGTTTTTGTAGTCAGCATTATAATATGCTAATAGGTGGCAAGGCATTCTGGGACACTTCAGGGTACTCCAAAAATGTTTGCAGTTGATAGATCTTCCAAGCATGAGGAAATGTTCTGCATGCCATAGTGATTACATGAATTGAATTAAGGAGCATACAGATGAGCATATGTACATATAGAAGAATCTCTATATAAATACATGTACGTGTGTGTGCACACCCAAAATAGGAAATTGTCAAACACAACTGCATGATAAAGTGCTTAGGAAGTCAGCCTTCCTTAAAAAGAGGTCAAAATATTCTTATCTCTTCCTTCTTTTTGTGATGAGTACAAATAAAACCTTTCCAGTGCTTAAATTCCTACATGTTTTGAATTCAACAAGCTGGTTGAAATGTTCCACTGTCTGGAGGCTCATTGTTACACCCTATCCTGGTATTTCAGGAATTTCTATGACTTTTAACTCTAATCCTTTAAGCTACTGAAAGGAAAAAAAGAAAGCTGCAGCTTGAATGAATGTGACTAACACACATCTACTATTAAATGCCTGTAGAAACATTTTTTACACAAAGTCAATCTTAAGTGAAATTAGTTCCCTTTAAATATTTTCCAGGTAGAAATAGTAAAGCATGTGCCATGTTATCAGAAATTATCTTCCATAACTATGAAATAAAAACAAGATGAGACAGATGCTAAAACCCAAGGCCTGACATAAGCAATAATTTATTACAATAATTTATTTTTAAAAAGGCTGACTTTCTGGCTTTTAAAAATATCATATGAATAACTGGAAAAAATGTCTAGTAACTTGAATGGGTACATGTATTTGGGATAAAAAAATATTGGTATCAGTTCAATTATTGTAATTTCAGATCATAATAAAACAAATAATAAGCAAACCAAACAATCACAAAGCTTTCTTTGACTAAGTTTGATTTCTGATGACTTCATGGAGAATCTATGCAATTTGTTTGGCAGCAATGACGGAGGTTTTCCATTGCGTTCCGTCTACAGCCTTAGTATTCTAGGTGTTTTCCAAGTCTTTGGAATTCCCTCAAGTTGGATTCTGTTCAATTTCCAATTTAAGCTAAAATCTGCCATGTGGCCTCACCTGCTGCCAAGATAAATTTTAAATACGCTTGTGCAAAATATTCTACCTTGGTAGATAAAACATTCCAAGGAACCGTGGAACATTCCTCTCTTCAACTGGAGAAAGCTCATTTTTGAGGTAGTGGGAGTTAGGGTTAGTTTTTCCTAGCTGGGATGATCTCTAAAACACCAGAGCAAAAATAAAACAGAGTCCTTCTGTTGCAGGAGTGTCAAACTCAAAGCTTGCGTGCTCAGATCTGGCACGTAGGGCTGCCTTGGAAACAATGAAGGACCGGCCTGTGGTGCCTCTGCCAGTGGAAACAGAGCTTGGGAGGGATGCGTGCGGCCCTGGTGAGCTCCGTGCACACTGGCAGAGGGGTTTCAGGAGGCCATCACAGCTGAAATGGAGCTCAGGAGCCCATTTTGTCTGGCAGAACACTTGGGCCACCACAGGCGCCCGACATGAGTGACGTCCATTTGCCACGCCCACCCTGGCCCCTCAGGTCAAATACAACCCAGATGCAGCTCTCAATGAAACTGAGTTTGACACCCCTGTTCTATTGCCTTAACAAAGAATGGATATCATGGGGTATTTCACACTCCAAATGGCCACTAGCTATACAATTATATAACTTAATGAATGCATCTCCAAGTTAAATTTGCTGATTTTTTTTCCTTTTCTATTCCTTTCCATTTAAATCTCTTTTTTTTTTTTGCCATTATTAACTGCCTTAAGGGTTTAGATTGACATGCACATTACAATATGAACTCTCCCCAAATGTACCCGATGTTCAATTCAAAATATTTCTAATCAGGATAGAAATTCTGGTAGATGCGATTACAAATGCCTGAAGGGCATGGATGGTGCAGGATGTATATAAATGTGCAATATGTATATCAATGTGACCCAGGTTTCAAACTGATAAGGCAGAATATTATTAATCAGAGGCTCTAGGTACTTTTTAATCCAATGGTAAGCCTTACCATTTTGCACATATTTTTCAGGCATGTAACTCCTAATATTTGAGCTCATAAAGATCTGACAATAATGGTATTACTCTAAGAGCTCCATACTAAAGCAATAGCAATAGCAGTTAGACTTATATACTGCTTCATAGGGCTTTCAGCCCTCTCTAAGCAGTTTACAGAGTCAGCATATTGCCCCCAACAACAATCCGGGTCCTCATTTTACCCACCTCGGAAGGATGGAAGGCTGAGTCAACCCTGAGCCGGTGAGATTTGAACAGCCGAACTGCAGAACTGCAATCAGCTGAAGTAGCCTGCAGTGCTGCATTTAAACACTGTGCCACCTCGGCTCTATGAAATGTCTACTAGATCTTATTATAAATATCTACTTGATGGCATTTAACTTAACCACAATTAATTCCATGAGTAAAATCTAAGTTCCTTTCTTATTATATGCACATGAGGCATAGTAATGTATTAGTCATGGCTAGTTATTTCTTACTTACAAGAATGATACAACACATTCCTATGCATTCCTGTTTGTTATTAGCCATACTTTTGGAATAAACTCTTTTTGGAATATTAGTTGTGCCAATATATGTTCAAGCCTTTCTGAGTCACAGTTAAGATTAGAAAAATGATGTAATGTTATATGTATTAAATGCACATATTAACTGGAATGGAATCAAGGATGTGAGATGGGCAGCCATAGAAATTGAATAAACAAACAAATGAAATCAAGAAGCCAAGGTGGCGCAGTGGTTAAATGCAGCACTGCAGGCTACTGCTAGATCAGCAGTTCAGCGGTTCAAATCTCACCGGCTCAGGGTTGACTCAGCCTTCCATCCTTCCGAGGTGGGTAAAATGAGGACCCAGATTGTTGGGGGCAATATGCTGACTCTCTGTAAACCGCTTAGAGAGGGCTGAAAGCCCTATGAAGCGGTATATAAGTCTACTGCTATTGCTATTGCTATCTCTTGTCCATATAGATTTAAAAAAAAACTACAAAGAGGAATTTTGCAGCGTATTTGTTGTTTGTCTGCCAACTAAATTTATATGAACCATTAAGCAATCCATACTTATCCATAGTTTATCCTAATAAACATAAATGTTTCGAATGCATAGTTTATTCACTATCATACTTTATAGGGAAAAATATTGTTTCAAGACTGTATCAAATCATGCAACAAGTGATATTCCAGTGTGGAAGACAACATGTTTTCTTATTTGCTTTATTCCCCTGCTACCAAAATTGCATGCTTCCAAAAATATTCCCCTGACGAGCTCTCTATAGGTCAATACTCTGTGCTCTTTTTAAAATAAGATGGTTTCTTTATTAGTCTATTATGTTTACTTCCATTTGATGGATAAAGGGGAAAAATGCAATACATGTAATCCTCAACTTACAACAGTTCATTTAGTGACCAAAGTTACAATGCAGCAGTGAAATTCTCTGAAGTCTGCTACCGGTTTGGTGAGTCTGCTACCGAGAAAGCACTTTGGGCGCATGTGCGCCTGAGGCGCGCCCGCAGAGTGCTAAAAAAGGAGCAGTTTGAAGCCTTCCGAGTCTGCAAAGGTAAGTAGAACAGCGGGGGTGGGGGAAATCTGTTGTGCCATGTGATTTAGATTAACTAGAAAGCAGGAGATCAGATGATTCCAGTTAATATAAATCGTGCATCACAGCTGATCATGCCCAGCTGATCGTTGGGATATGTGGTTGCAATATGTATCCTAACTTTGCAAATAATGTCAAATATCCAATAAACTTTGCCATAGATTGATTCGACTCACTCCACGGCTGATTCAAAAATCATAAATTATTTCTATGAAATAGACCCTATAGATACAATACAATGGATGGATGACTTTATCTTTATTTACTGTCAACATTGTTTCAGTTTCTGGAGCACTTTGTTAATAAGAAATATTTTTCATGTGAATAAATCACTAAGGTTTTTCACTCCCCCATTTTCTGAGTCAAAAATCCCAAATGCCATTCATCTCCAAAAAGGTCTGTCTTTCCTTAGCAAATGCAATTTGCATCTGCATGAATTCAGTCAGTCTAAGAGCCTATAAATCTTATGAAAGACCTTTAAAGTGTTAAGCAATTTCACACACCTTTATTGCTCTATTTTTCTCCGCTACTTGCTTATGTGGGTCAGGAATAAAAGTAGATTTTAGTTCTTTAGCACAAGTCACTGCTCGCCCTCAAATTGGTAGGGTGGGGGATCCTTGCCTGCTCTGTATTATCAATTTAAGACTTATGATTTACTAATACCAAACAGTAACATAAACAAAATAGAATAATATTTTAATTTTAACAATAAAATAGTAAAAAAAAAAAAAAAGGATGGTGGAGAACAATTATCATATGTTCAGGCCATCACAGTTGTTTTTTGTGTGATGGACAGCCTTTTAATGGATGGATAGATGGATAAATATTACAGTTCAAATCAAATATTTTATTCAGTCCTACATTTATACATAAGGAAAACAAAGCACTATTGAAAAACCTCTTCATGCATCATTATGAGAAGGCTTTGTAGAAAAATGGGCACCATGCCCAAAGTTGCTTGTCAGTGCCCAGTATATGCAAATAAAATTCTGATCTTTTCTCAGCTCATCAGTTTGCTCAAAACTATTGCTTAATCGGTGAAAGCAGTTTAATTGAAATTAATTAGAATTTTTCAATATAGTGGAAAAGGGCCGATTCTGTGAATTTGTGATGCTTCTGTGATCAATTACAAATTACCAGTGTATTCTGTAAATGTAATGACTGGGTCTATGAAAAAGTTTGCTCTGAATAAATTTAAATACATACATACTTTCACTATGCGACCGGCCCTGATATTGGGCTCCTGTGATAGAATGTAGAATGTTTACCCGCAGAAGCAAAGAAACCGGGAGGGGAGCTCTCCAAAGGCAGAGACAGCACATTCCAGAGAGAAGCCTAAATTAAGAGATTGTGGAGTCCTGAGTTAGATGGAAGAGGAGGAAAGAGATTCAACATAGCCACATCCTAGAATCTCCCAGGATATACCTATCACGGTAGAAGGTTATAGCTTGAGTCTGGTAAGATTTTCTCCACTAAGGTAAAGTTTCCCTTCACACATGTGTTAGCCATTCCTGACTCCAGGGAGCGGCGCTCATCTCCATTTCAAAGCCAAAGAGCTAGCGCTGTCCGAAGATGTCTCTGTGGTCATGTGGCCGAAGGCGCACGCAACGCTGTTACCTTCCCACCAAAGGTGGTTCCTATTTTTCTACTTGCATTTTTGCATGCTTTCAAACTGCTAGGTTGGCAGAAGCTGGGACAAGTAACAGGAGTTCACTCTGTTACATGGCGCTAGGGATTCGAACTACCAAACTGCCGACCTTTTTGATCGACAAGCTTAGTGTCTGAGCCACTGCGTCCCACTAGCTGTAAGGACATAAAGGATTTGACTCGATTGGATTTGTGTGCTCTTTAGGGTTGGCCTGCCACCTTCCTTTTATTTTACTCAAAGTAATGTGATCTGCAGTTTCTTCACACTTCTTTTTGCTTGCTTGAACATGATCTGGCGCCTTCAGCCTGAAAGTCTGCCCACCCCCCCATTGATGGCTTGGGTTCCCTGTCCTTAAGATCAAAATCCATATAAATGCATATGGTATATATAATGTTAAACAGGAAAGCTTTCAGCAACAAAGCAATATAAAAATGTAATCAATAAAATAAATTTGGAACAATTTGTGCCAATCCATACATAGGTCTATCCATGGATTTACCTGTGGGCAGGACTTGTGTTTATTGTAACGGTACAGTCCTTCCCTGGTCCTGGGGCAGTGCTCATCAGCGTTTCTTAGCCAAGGGAGCCAGCATTGTCAGAAGACCCTTCTGTGGTCATGTGGCCAGCATGAATATATGCCAAGGCACACAGAACACTGTTACCTTCCCACCAAAATGGTACTTATTTATCTACTTGCATTCTCATGCTTTCAAACTGCTAAATTGGCAGGAGCTGGGGCAAGTCAAGGGAGCTCACCCCGTCCCACAGTGCTTCGAATGGCACTGAAAAAAGTGACTTATGACCGTTTTCACACTTGCAATCCTTGGAGCATCCGCACAGTCAGGTGATCAAAATTTGGATGCCCCAGGATCATGTGATCACCTTTTGCGACTTTGTGACAAGCAAAGTCAATAGGGGAGCTAGATTACTTAACAACCAAGTTACTAGTTTAACAACTGCAGTGATTCACTTAACAACTGTGGTAAGAAAGGTAATAAAATAGAGGACAACCCACTTAACAGCTGTCAACAGAAATTTTGGGCTCTGCTGTAAAGTCAAGGACTACCTATACTGATACACTATATTGCCAAAAGTATTCGCTCACCTGCCTTTACTCGCATATGAACTTACTGTAAGTGACATCCCATTCCTAATCCATAGGATTCAATATGTCGTCGGTCCATCCTTTGCAACTATAACAGCTTCAACTCTTCTGGGAAGGCTGTCCACAAGGTATAGGAGTGTGTTCATGCGAATTTTTGACCAGTCTTCCAGAAGCGCATTTGTGAGGTCACACACTGATGTTGGACGGGTTTACGTGGCTACAACTTGGTGGCTGAGTTACTTTCATTCCCAAACACTTCCACGTTCTTATAATACAGCTGACAGTTGACTGTGGAATATTTAGGAGCGAGGAAATTTCACGACTGGATTTGTTACACAGATGGCATCCTATCACAGTTCCACGCTAGAATTCACTGAGCTCCTGAGAGCGACCCATTCTTTCACAAATGTTTGTAAAAACAGTCTGCATGCCTAGGTACTTGATTTTATACACCTGTAGCCATGGAAGTGACTAGAACACCTGATTCTGATTATTTGGATGGGTGAGCGAATACTTTTGGTAATATAGTGTATTTTCATATACAGCTTTATATATCACAGAATAACTTTCTAAAATTCAGGAGAAAAAAAAAGATAATCACAGCTTCAATTAAATCCTCAGTTGCTTTCTTTTGGGTTTCTACTCTGTAGAGAGAAAATGAGACTGAGAGACAGTGATTTATTTAAGCATCTCATTTCCCGCTTTAGCTGATACAACTCAGACGGAGACTTATGCCAGGAATTAGAAAACGCCATTCAGCCTTGGACAGTCTGATTCCACTGTTCCCCCCCGTCCCTACTTTCATATTCAATGATAACAATAAGAATCGCAGCAAGTCTTGGGGCAGTTTTTATTAACACAAAGTGGAAGGTCCCAATCTCTAGTCATTTTGCCAACAAGTCTAGTTCCCCATCAAATCTTTTCTGAATGTTGGTAAAGAAAATATTGTGACAGCGTGGGAGAAATTTTTGCACTGGGGCAAAAGATGAAGCAGTCTTTAACTGCGGGCTTTGAATCATCTATATCAGCATCTATACTACCTTTTATAGGTAATCCCCAATGTACAACCACAATGGAGCCTGAAATTTCTGTTGTTCGGTGAGACATTTGTTAAGTGAGTTTCGGCCCATTCTACAACATTTTTTTGCCACAGTTGTTAAGTGAATCTCTGCAGTTGGTAAGTTAGTAACCCAGTGGCTAACGGAATCTGGTTTCCCCCTTGACTTTGCTTGTCAGAAGGTCACAAAAGGTGATCACAAAGGTGATCTTGGCTCATAACAACGGTCATAAATATGAACCAGTTGCCAACCATCTGAATTTTGATTATGACTGTGGGAAGGCTGCAAAGGTTGTAACTGAAAAACAGTTATCTGTCACTTTTTTCAGTGCCATTGTAACAGAGGTGAAATGCTACGGGTTCGGACCAAACCAGTAGCAAAAAATGCTGTTGGTTTGCGTGAACCGGTATTTCTGTGAGGCTTTGTTTTCATACAGTATAGAAAACTAATTCTATTATGGTGAGATTTTGAACTTCTTCAATTTAGGATCAAATCCTGCCTTTAGTTCAGCACGTGAGCAAGTAGAATCTTTGGAATTGACTGCAAAGAAAATATTGGTTTTTTTTCTAGATACACATAGTTCAGAACTTATATCAGGATTCTATGGACACCAGGCATACAGTATGTGCCAAGGCATCTAAGCCATTACAGACTATAAGGTAGCTCCATTGTGCTGTAAAGGATGACATGGTCTTTTAAAATTAGTTGAACACATTTTTGGGAAGATGCGAGGCATCAAATGCCCTGAGAAGAAAGCTGTGCCCTATCCTGATGATATCCTCTGGAGGATATTGCAGAAAGTTAACATTCGGAAAGCAGCAGGCCCAGGCGCGTTCTTAGGGAGTGTGCAATGAGTTGGCTTGTGTTCTTACAGATATTTTCAATCCCTCATTGCAGCAAGCAGTGGTTCCATCTTGTTTTAAAACTGCCATTATTTTGACAGTGCCAAAAAAAAGTCTTCACTCATGGGTCTTAATGATTATCGTCTGGTTGCACTTATGTCCATCATTATGCAATGTCTTGAAAGGCTGATAAAGGACTTTATTGTATCCAGCCTCTCTCCAATTTGCTTACCGCCAAATTGTTCCATTGAGGATGCTATTTCTTTATACTAAAATTAGTTCTTGTACTCAAAAGACAATGTTATATGCTAAAATATCTTTTGGTGAATAGAGATCATTCTTTAAAATCCTTTTGGTAAACAGATAGCACTTTTTTTTATCCTTCGAAAATAGTATTTATTTATAACTCCACATTCAAACTTGCTTCTAACTGATTTATTGTTTTGGAAAAATAGATACTGTAAATAGATACTGTAGACAGATATATAGATAAAATAGTCTTTCTATTGACTGTTTACTACTTTATTTTTTATTTTCAACCAAACCTAACAATTCTGGTCTCTATCCTTCTAATAACATGATTGTTGCTGTTCTTTCTTACAAGTAATTGAGCCCAGAATTACTGTTGTGAGCTGTGCTGGCCACTAAGAGGATCATCATGTAACTTTCCAACCCTTTTTGATGCAATTGTTAAGTGAATGCAGTGAACATAAATGGAATTCCACAGTTATTAAGCGAAAGCTGCAGTTGCTAAGCAAAATCATTGTAACCTGAATGTAAATGCCTGTTTCTGGCAAAAATCACCATAATTCATGGCCATGTGTCCGCAGAATACTGTAAATGATTGTAAATGTGGATCGGTTGCTAAGCACTCAAAATATGATCATGTGATCATTGGGGAGTGGTGATCATTGAAATTCTGAATCTAGGTCACAGGAACCTTTTTTGAATCTGTTACAACTTCAGTCACTAAACAACCAGTTCAATTAAGGACTACCTCTATATTCGCATGATACTGTCTACTGGCTTAAGATGGAATCCCATCCATTTCCCATCCAATTTCCCTTGTACATATTAAATCTACAAAGTAGATAAGGAAAGAAAAGGGGGAAACTAGAACAGGGGTGTCAAACTGGATTTCATTGAAGGCCACATCAGGGATGTGTTTGACCTCGGGGGCGAGGTGGGCGTGGCCAGGATGAGTGTGGCTAGCTAGACGTCACTCATGTTGGAAGCATCTGTGGTGGCCCGAGCACTCTGCCAGCAAGCTTCCTTTTCGGCTGCGACAGCCTCCTGCAACCATCTGCCAGTGAAAATGGAGCTTGTGAGGGCTGGTCCTTCTTGGTTTCCAGGGTGGCTCTGCGGGCCAGATCTAAGCACCCTGTGGGTTGGATCTGGGCCCCGGGCCTTGAGTTTGACATCCCTGAACTAGAGAATAACTTTTCTTCTTTTGGGGAAGTGGGCAGATTAAGCAGGTAAAATAATGTATGTACTTAACTAACTAAGTAACTTGCATGTATTCACACACAGCAACAGAATCCCTTTCCCCAGTCAACTCTATTTCCCTAAACCTTTAGCTATAGAGAAACATTGATATTGTCCACTAAAGGCAGTTTTCTGTCACTGGATGGAAAAGTCATGAAAACAAATTAGATTAGCAAACATATGCAAATTATGAAATCTAAAAGAACATCTTCACAATATCACATAATTATGTAGTGTGAAATGGCTTTTGCAGTCATATTCATGTTGCTATATAAGACAGGCTCACATGTCTGGCAGAATGAAACCAAACACAGCCAGGATCACCTATAAGATCAAAGGATGTAATGCAGTTTTAATCACTAGAGGTCCCTATGACACAGTGTTAGAAAAACAGTGCTCAAACAGCAGGAAAGAAACAAACAGATCTTAAACTGCTCGGTTCCCCAGATACTGATGCATCCTTATATAAGAATAATAGTATTACAAGAAGGCATTTGACTCTCTGCCACATGGTTGAACAATTAAATGTCAAGAAATAACAGAAGTCGGCAGAAACATCAGAAGCTTTGTGTAAACATCAATGGCACTATGGAAGACACAACTGCTGACCAATGGTGATAGACTTTCAGAGGCTACAATATCAAAAGAGGAATCTTTCAATGAGACTCGGTATTGCCACTACAGCTTTTCTGTCAACAATACTGAACAAGTTAGATCCTGGCTTTTGTTGTTGTTAGTTGCGAAGTTGTGTCAGACCCATTGTGACCCATAGACAACGTTCCTCCAGGCCTTCCTGTCCTCTACCATTCTCTGCAGTCCATTTAAGCTCACGCTTACTGCTTCGGTGACTCCATCCATCCACCTCATTTTCTGTCATCCCCTTTTTCTTTTGCTCTCAATCTTTCCCAACATTAGGCTCTTCTTCAGTGAATCCTTCCTTCTCATTAGGTGGCCAAAGTATTTGAGTTTCCTCTTCAGGATCTGGCCTTCTAAAGAGCAGTCAGGGTTGATCTCCTCTAGGGCTGACAGATCCTGGCTGTCAAATATCAAAAATGCCTGCCAGGCTATGACGTCTTCTTTACCTAAAAGTTGTATGGAAAACCACCATCTGAAACAGAATCACTGCTATACACTGTCCATATATGCAGCCAAGATACTGCAACGGAGTTGACAAATGTGCCACTCTCACCATCAACAGGGGAAAGATAGCGAAAACTGGGGGAATCTTGATAGTCTATGGAAATAACTTCAAGAGTCTGGATAAAGAAAATCACCACAAATGCCTGGACATCCTTCAAGCTGACAGCATTAAGCACATGGTGTCAAGAAGAGGGTTAGAAGTGAATACATCATGAGAGTGAAGAAGATTTTAAATTTAAAGTCCAAACTCAGGGGTGGGAATACCATCAAGGCAATTAATACTAAGGCAATTCCAGTCATTAGATATATAGCTGGAAGAGTGGACTGGACTCAAGTAGAATTAAAAGCCCTGGATAGGAAGACCAGAAAAATAATGGCAATGAATCATGCACTTCATCCACGCAGTAACATTGACAGACTCTATTTATCAAGGAATATAGGTGGGTGTGGAATGCTGCAAGTACACCAGACAGCTGAAGAAGGAGAAAAAGGCAGTGGAAGAATATCTAAAGGACAGTGAAAAGGATAAACTGAAGCTAGTATACCATAAAGGCTTACTGAATACTGAAAGAGGCCAAACTGGCATCCAAGAAAGACCAAATGAAGAACACAAAAGAGACATGGTGAGATTAAAGTATGACATGGCCAACACACCCACCCACCCACCCACCCAAAGCAGATGATAACAAGACCAGCAATGGCTAAGAGTATCAAAGTTGAAGAAAGAGACACTGGAGTTAATTCTGGCTGTGTAATTCTGCATAAGGCCAAGTCTTAAGAACAAATATCGTGTTTCCCCGAAAATAAGACAGGGTATTATTTTCTTTTGACCCCCAAAATAAGTACTTGGGCTTATTTTTGGGGAGGTCTTATTATTTTTGAGGTGCAGGATGTGGCGAGTGTGGTCACCTCATGGCTGCTGCTGTGTTGCAATATTTTCAGGGAGGGCTTATTTTGGGGGGAGGGCTTATTTTAGTGCATGCACTCAAAAGCCCAATTGGGCTTATTATCCAGGAAGTTCTTATTTTTGGGGAAACAGGGTACATACAAAGCCACTTGAACATCATTGGCATTGGCTAAAATCATCCTCAGTCAATTGCAAAAGGCAGCTTTACCTAGAACAGTTTACATCCTGAGACAATACCTTTAACACCATGAAAACCGTATCTGTCTTAGGAAGAACTCAGTATGAAACTGAAAATACTGTATCTGTCTCACAGCGTGTCCAACTATAATAATTTAATAAACATGTATGCCTCCAGGCTTAAAATTCTGGGGAGTTCACAATAATCTAAGAAATCATAATAAAGTTGGTAAAATAATAAAAGACAATGATAAAAGATGGCAAGCTCGGCGAAGCAAGGGATCTCACTTTTTCACACCAAAGGCCTGGGTGAAGAGCCAGGTCTTCACTGCTCCTCTAAACATTTAATAACACACTATTTTTAAATGGCTATGTTGATCAGTAAAATTTACTCTGACATGAACATATGTAGGATTACAGCCTGAAAGATTGTATGTGGAGGATTATAAGCCTAGAAGGCTTGTATATACTTCAAAAATAAACCTTTGTCTTCCAGCTGAAAAGCTTCATTTTAACATTTTGGTAGCAGTCAACAGCCCTATTAAAGTGAAAAGCTGTATTAAATTGTATTTAAAGTTCAGCAGCCATCTGTTTTTCCAATCTCTTCTATTTAATCATATTGTCAACTTTTAATGTATTTGACTAAGAGAGGTGACATAATCACATCCTCATGTTGGACAAATAACATTAAAATAAAATGTTTAGGTTTGCATATAAAATTTTAAGCAATTAAGAAATTAAGGGGTCTGGACAACTTTATTTTATGAAAAGGTTCTCTGTATCCTGGGATTTGGGAAAGGGAACAGTAGATATTTCTTTTATAACATTACAAACTCCAGGGAGAACAGATATGGAAATGTCAAGAATTTGGGAAGCAGAGCAAGAAAAACCTATTTTGGGTACGTACTAAACTTTGCCACTATAAAGCTTAGGATAGGGATATGTGTGTGTGTGTGTGTGTGTGTGTGTGTGTGTGTGTGCGCCTCTAGAAAGCTTAGGATACTTATGTATCTATATTTCGAATATAGAAAATTAACAAAATAAAACTCTAGTACAACAGAAAATGTGATGATTTGACTATAAAAAGGCATGGTAAAATCAAAACAAACCAACAGCCCTAAATGGTCTTATTTTAGATTTTACATTTACACAGTGCTCATACCGGTTACTCTCCAAGTCTCAATTTAATACATTCAACATAGAATTCTCATTAAATAAAAAAAACATATTTCAACTGAATTTTTAATAATGCACTAAAAGCACTTTTACTCTCGGTAGACCAGAAGCACAACTGAAACAAGACATTTTGTATGCAGAAATGGAGGGGGCTTTTGATGGGGGTCCTCTTTATGGCTAGACTAGTTACACTTTTTTCGTCACTCAGCTATGGCATTGTTCTAACTTGCTGCTTTTCCACATTATGTAAAGAATTCCATGCGTATAAAGCTATTGTGGCTACTAAGGTTATTTACTAAAATAAGCAGCACTTATCCCATTTTACACAAGTTACTTTTCTTCATGCAATAATTCTTTTTTTCCAACTACTCTTGAGCTTGTGCAATAGCCTGTGCCTTCACTGGTAGTTTGTTGCCCATCAAAGGAACTTCAATTTTGGTTAGTCCTAACAAGAATCAATGTTGTGCCATAAGCTCTGCCCTTTCCTGATTAGGATGCATGAAGAAAAAAGGTGGAAATGGCAAAATTATCATATTTTTCATAGTATAAGACGCATCATCCCCCCCCAAAGAGGGTGAAAATCTGGGTGCATCTTATACACTAAGTACAGCATTTTTGGCCTCCCACAACCCCGCCCCTTTCACAAAAATGGATGTGCATAGGCTTTAGGAAACCTGCAAAGTGCTCCTGGGGGCTGGGGAGGGCAAAAACGAGCATAAAATGGGCCATTTTTTGCCTGTCTTTGCTCCCCCCCAGCTCCCAGGAGCACTTTATAAGCCTCCCAAAGCATATGCATTCCCACCCTCTTTTTTTTGCAAAAAATGGCCCGTTGTCACAGAAGCGGGCTGTTTTTTGCTCAGTTTTGCCCCCCCCAGCCTCTAGGAGCACTTTGCAGGCCTCTCAAACTCTCTGCATGCCCCATTTTTCACAAAAAACAAGGCATGCAGAGGGTTTGGGAGTCCTGTAGAGTGCAAAAATTATTTTTTTTAAATTTACCTCTTCAAAATCTTGGTGCGTCTTATACTCCGGTGCGTCTTATAGTCCGGAAAATACGGTATATCATTCTGAAGTCCCATAGATACCGTTAGCCAGCATAATTCAAAGCAAGAGGTTGTGAGGCCTGTAATCGCAAACATCTGGATGTCACCAACTCCTACAAGCCAAGAATGCTTAGAAAAATAAGTACCAAGACCCATTTTGCAAAAAAATAACACAAATTACTTTCTTGAGTAAGATGCCAGGGGCAATGTCCTCAGATGTAGTGGGTTATTTGGTGCCTTTTAGACACTCTTCTGGTCTAGATCTAAGGTGAACAGAACATTAGTCATGGCAGGTCAGCTAGGCTAGAGGGAGTATTCCTGTTGTTGTAGGAGCTGAAACCGATTAATAAGCTGGAGAGAACTGGACACATATTCTAGTTGTCTCACATCAAAATACCATGTAAAAATGTGAACATGTAAGGCAAAAGAGAATTTAAACACTGCTGCATCAATATCTAAGGTTTTGAATACTTTGCTCAACTATGGGCAATTGGCTGTTGCATTGCAGGTTATATTCTGGCCTGAAATGTTTTTTACTCTAGCCTACCTGTGTCTGAAAGTTTTCTGCCAGGACAAGTCAAATCCTGTGTAAGAGGTTAAAAGTCTGGAAAGTTATGATTGCTCTCAAATCTTAACATGATTTGGAGGACTGCAGTATGGGGAGTCACACTCTCTTCTGAATAATTTGTTTTTGTAAGTGATGTTGGGGACTTCGTTGCTGTGATCCTTCAAGTTTCTGTTTTATTTCTGATAAGAGTTTTAACATTCCTACTGAATCATCTATTCTGGCTGGGTGTTGTTGCTTAGAAGACCCCAGGTGCTTTATTATTTCTTTATCTTATTGTAAATCAGTACCACTAATAGAGTGATGGGCATTTTAGGCCAACATCAGCTGGGCTTCCAACCATAGGAACCACTAGCTAGAGAGACTCTTAGTGTTATCCAGCAGAAATGTTCTTTGAATTGGACACCCAAATGTAGGTAATTCTCAGGCATTACAATTCAACAAAGCAATCATTATTATTACCACTACGATTATCATATTGAGAGTCAAAAATGTCTCAAGAAAAACTCTACTTTTTAAAGCATGTATCTATATATTATATTTCTTTTGCCAAGGGCTAAGGCTAATCATACCTTTCACTGACGGCTGAATAAAGAATATTTCAAATAAGTATATAAGCTATCCAGATAAAAAATGTTGCAGAATAATTTAAGGCTTGATTTTCAACATCCACCATCTTGCTGACAGCAATATGGGTATCAATTACATGCAACAATCCCATGGAAACAGACTAGATATTCAGATCATTTAAAATTTACAACAGAAATTCAGTCTTTTGTGGAGAGATGAGATGAGCCTGTGTCCACTGATTTAAATTAGGTATGCCTCACTGGAAGAGACTGTGAATAGGAAGGTAGTCTTGGAGGAGGCCTATTTGAACTACACACAATTCACATACAAATGAAATAACTCTAATCTGTTTACCAATTGGCATTTATCGGGGAAGTCAGAAGTGAGTCCTGAAGTATACATTTGTATACATTTATGGTGTATACAACCACCCTTAAGAGAATGTTTAGAGATGCTTATTCAAGACACAAGTACAATTGCCAATTCCAAATGCTCCCCAAACGGAATACTGCTTCCAGATCAGATGCATTTATCTCAATAGGCAGATAAAGATTAGAGTCGCACCATACAATATCTCAGCTCACACAATACGCTGTGTGAATAAGGAAACTGGTTTTCTAACCACACATTTATTTATACGGACAAGCGTGTAGAAGCTGCAGCTCAATTCCTCAGTCATGATAGTTTATGCCTTTTAATAAATTTTGTTAGCCTAAAAAGATGCAGCAGACTTCTGAGTTTTTCCCCACCATAGACTAGTATAGTTCTCTTTCTGTAGGCAACTGGTTTACCTTTCTCCTACACCTCTTTATTAGTGGTGGGATTAAATTTTTTTACTACTGGTTCTGTGGGCTTGCCTTGGTGGGCATGGTGGGCGTGGCTTGGTGGGCGTGGCAGGGGAAAGATACTGTAACATCTCCATTCCCTCCCCACTCCAGGGGAAGGATACTGCAAAATCCCCATTTCCTCCCAATCATCTGGGACTCATGAGGCAGAGAATAGATGCGGCGGGGCCAGTCACAGGTGGTATTTACCTGTTCCCCAAACTGCTCAAAATTTCCACTACCGGTTCTCCAGAACTGGTCAGAACCTGCTGAATACTACCTGTGCTCTTTATAGTAACTCAAATTCCTTCAATAATTCAATATTATTAAATATATCAATTGTAGTTTCTAATACAGCAAATATTGATAGATATTATAACCCATATAAATCAAAGATCCTCAATCATTTGTAAGAATTAAAGGGGTCCTGAGACCAAAATATTTGAGAACCATTGCCTTAATGCATGTAACAAATGTGACTGTAATCTATGAATTAATTCTATGTAATATTATGAAGAGCCAAAACATTATATGGCAACAGTAACCTTGTGGGGACGGGGGGACCAAGAAGTGGAATTTGCTGGTGTAGTCTATTAGGAAAACAAATGATTACAGGCAATTTATATATTTGTTCCTTTGCAATAAATAAATAAATAAGAGAACATGTTATTTCAGTTACATGTTGGCTTCCCAAACTTATAACAGTTGGCTTGGCAATTAAGAAAAGCTAAATCCTTACTAGGCCATGTTTATTATGGTCTTTGTCCAGTGTTACATTCACAATCTCCAGAAATTGGAATTTTTACATATTTGTAAAATTGATATTGGAATAAAATAGCAGCGGAAGTAAAATATTTGCCACACTACAAGTTAGTGATCAAAGTTTTAAAATTATTAGAACAGTTCACATATAAAGTTAATGACACAAAACGTTACTAATCTCTATACTATTCCAATTTCTAGGAAGAACAGTTCGTAATAGGCTCATTTAACTATAGCAGTTCCATGACTATGATGCCAAATATTATGGAATACAATATATACTTAAAACATACTATATTTAAATATATGGCCAGAGAACACTATTAAAGTGATGTGATCCATGAGAGTTATTTAACTACTCTCTTCTCTGCTTCAAATAATTACTTGGAAATGTTTTGTTTATAATTTAATATTTAAAACTGAGAATGTACATGTCCTAATTATAGAAGAAAATCAGTCTATTAATACATATGCACAACTGTTTTTAAAATAAAAGCTTGCAATGCTCTCATGAAAATCACTTAAAAATAGTGCTCCTAAAAGATTGTCACAATTGACTTCCCACATTATCCAAAAAAAGATAAAAGCTGCTTAAATTGCCAATAATACCACAAAAATACCACTTGTTTTTTTTGTTTTTGTTTTGGAAGAAGCAGGATGGAAAGAGTATTGACACTTTTGAATCTTAGAAAAGAGTCCCAATAATATACCATGAGAGCCAAGAAAACAAACAAATTGATCACCAAAAAAATAAAGCTAGCCAAGAAGCAGAGATGTTGAGACTTAAATTATCATATTTTTGATGCATTACATCAGGGGTCTCTAACTCCTGGTCCATGGACTGGCATTGGGGTGTGGCATGCCAGAAACCAGGCAGTGGAAACAAGCAAAACCCCATCCATGGGATACATCCAGTATGCGAAACCAAGTTCCCCCCAGTCCGTAGAAAAACCCTTCTCCACGGAACTGGTCCCTGGTGCCCAAAAGGTTGGAAGCTGCTGCATCACATGGGGACCTAAATCTCCTGAGAAGTTTATAAAGATGGGAAAGCAGACAAGAAAGACAAGTGGACAACCAGGAGCAAGATACATGGAATGGATTACTGCATACTATGGGTGTAGTTCAGAGGTGGGTTCCTACCAGTTCGCACCTATTCGGTAGAACTGGTTCATCAAATCTACCGAACTGGTTAGAAGAGGTTCCACCAGTGGACCCGGAAAGCAGGCACACCTACAGAAGAGGTTCCAAAATTTTTTGAAACCCACCGCTGGTCCTTGGATATGATTATTCTACACTATCATGGTCATATTTATAAAACTCAGTGCTTCTGTGAAAGGTAAGGATGACTACTGCGTTTGTGGTGCAATCAGAACATTGCATGTGTTGAAGTTGTTTTAATGCAAACCAAAGATGCCTTTTACAAAACAAGTTTACATCATATTCTTATGCATGCCAATGCTGTGTGTGAGGTAATTTAAGGTGGTTCTGACAAGTGTCGTCGGCATCTTCATATCCGGTCACATGGGTGGCAAGCCACTCCCATCTGGTCACATGGGCAGCAAGCCACTCCCACAAAGGAGGCCACACCCACAGAGTAGGTTCGAACAATTTTTGAAACCCACCACTGGTGTAGCTGGAAGTTCTGAAAGGCCAGACTGGGAACAGATCATCCTGAAAAAGGTCTTTCTGTGTGGTTGGCTAAAAGTTGACACCAACTTAATGGTACATAATCATTTTTTAAAAATGTAGTACAAATTGCTCCAAATTTAAAAAAATAATTATTATAGTTGTATTTTTTTAAGATACCAATGTTTGAAATTGTTTTGCAGAAAATGCAAGGCCCTATAGGTGAAGCTGGGCAGCAGGGACAAGCTAGGTATGATTGTTGTTGTTAGTTGCAAAGTCATGTCCGACCCATCGCAACCCCATGGACAACTTTCATCCAGGCTCTACCATCCCACGGAGTCCAAGCTCACCCCTACTGCTTTGGTTACTCAATCCAGCCACCTCATTCTCTGTTGTCCCCTTCTTCTTTTGCCCTCAATCTTTCCCAGCATCAGGCTCTTCTCTAGTGAGTCCTTCCTTCTCATTAGGTGGCCAAAGTTTTTAAGTTTCATCTACAGGATCTGGCCTTCTAAAGAGCAGTCAGGGTTGATTTCCTCTAGGACTGACTGGTTTGATCGCCTTGCAGTCCAAGGGACTCACAGGAGTCTTCTATTGTACTTCTACTCTTCTCCCCAACTGAATGGTGCCATCCCTACCTAAACTATTTTGATGACACTGCTACCTGGTGATGGGATTCAAGCATCAGAGCACTGTCTTTAATTGTCTAGTTAAAAAAACGATTCTTTTCAAGAACTGATCTTTTTATCAGGTATAGTTACAGAAAGTAGATGAAGGAAAGATGTGGGGAGGGGGGGGTAAGGGAACGTCTTGATATTGTCTCAATCTTCAAATACTTTTAACCAGAAGCTCCTAATTATTTTAACAATCCTAAATATATCCTTATATATTGTTTAATATTTGCAAAAAAGGATGAGAATTTGCCTTCAGAGACAATATATTTTGCAAGCATACACAAAGATTATTTGTTTCTTAAATTCATAAACCAAGTAGCATTAACATATGGATGAAGGAAGTGCTATCAGAAGAAATGAAACAAGTGAGAAATATGACCATATGGCAGGTTTAATATTGATGGGGTCCCATCTATTTTGATCATTTCTTTTCTACATTCAATTCTATGGATTTCTTAAATTAGCAGGAAAAAAGCACAAAGAAACGTTCCATGAAATGTGGCTTTCACTGAGATATAAATATGGCTTTCACTGTGCAGGGCCTTACCAATTCAGACAGCAAATGGAGATTGATAAGAATCAATGCTGTTTCACAAAGAGGAATTGACCAACTAATAAATTCAAGCAGGTCAGAAACAAAGCTAGATCAATACATTGTTTTCCTATGTAGGAAAACATTTTTGGTTTTTAGGTAGAATAACTTTCTTACAACCCAGGTTAAGTTCAGCAGTCAAGCAAGAGATAGTCTTAAAAAGAACAACATTAACATTTCTTTGAATATTTCAACAACTGCCTGGGCCATCTCCTTTCATGTAGTCAGCATGAAAAAAGCTTACTGGAATCCACGGACACTACAGATATAATATGGAATGCTATTGTTAGGAGATAATATTTAGGGTGACCAGTTCAAAGACTTTTAAGGCCTTTGTGCAATTCTTTAGAAACTGTTTATCAGAGACATTAGTAGGATCAGCATGTAAGATAGTCTTCTATAATCTATTTTGCCCTAAGGTGGACAATCTGCTTTGGCTTCATTAGAGAACTATAACAGTCAACCCAACACAACCATTTTTATAATTCCAATGTAGTATTCTTATAGTCTTTATTTTTTCAAGATAATCTAATTATCTTATTCTTTGTCAATAAGCCTTTCCTACATTTTTAACAGTAATTGTTGTTGACAATTTGGCAGTGATAATTAAGGCATTGGGATGCAACATCAGAACAATTTACTACAATCTAGACTATAACCCCAATCCAAAAATGAAAAAAATATCGATTGAAGTAACTGACTTGCCTTAAAGTGTCTTAGCCTTATTGCACTAACAAAGCTTGTCTCTTCCTTTTCTTCTTTCTTGCTATAATTAGACATTAAGATAATGACAAATTAACTGACAAGGACAATGTACTGTCTGCCCACTAATTTTTTTAATATTTACTTTGTGAAACAATTGTGTATGACAATGTGTTCTTCCTGAACAACAAATGTTTATACTCCATTCAATTTGAAGACATAAATACTATATATTAAAAATAATTTCAAAACTGCTCATTTAGGTTGGAACATCTGTTCTAGCCAACAAAATATGTATTCACTTCCCCTCCCCCTGAATTGACCCCCCCCAATTGACCCCCCCCCCAAAAAAACCCTATAGCAGCAGTCCCCAACCATTACGGCTTAGTGGCCCAGTGGATAGGGAGAGGGCAACCGGCCCACCAATTGTGCAAGTTGAGTGTTCTGACCTAGGCTCCCCCAGCAGCATGAAGCCAAGTCCTCATCCCAATAAACCCCTTTTATTTAATTTACAGTGAATTCCTCTCCAGCAAAGTCTTGGCCCACAGTCTTTCAAGATAGTTCACAATTACCAACCTTTATCAGGCTTGGAGAGTGGCCAGGCCGATATCTTCCAGACGCCGCAATACTCAGCAAGAATGCAGGAATAAACTAATTGTCTCCTGCAAACACCCTTCCCCTTTCGCTCCGATTTTATTCCCTATGGGAGGGGCCATTCACCGGTCACCTTTGCCTTACTCCCAAGTGGACTCTTATTCCTTAGCTGTTCCCTTTGTCTGGCAACTCTGCACATGTGCCCACTGGGAACAGGCTCCAGCTGTTCGTTCATCTGCCTCACTGATATCTGACTCCAAAGGCAGCTGGTAACTGTCAGATAGCGCTGGCCCCTTCTCTGCCTCCGATACAGAGCACTCGTCAGAGCCTTCCCCAGACTCAGGACTGGCCCATGTTCACTGTTCGAATCTGCTGCCAGCTTCTCTGGCTGCTGGCGGGCCACAACATTGAGCTACATGCACATGCACTGGCCCGCCCCTTGTGCGGGCCAGTTCTGAATGGGCCCTGGCCTGGTAATGAGCCTCAGATCCAGGCTTGGGGACCCTTGCCCTATAGGCTGATTTTTCTCACAATAGCAGAAAGAAAACAAAAGCATGTTGCCAGGGTTAGAGTGGTTCACTTATACATTTAAAATGTAAACTTAAGGATTCACTCTTGATTTATACTGAAACTCCTTAGAAGGGGAAAAAAACTTCTGTAGCTGAAGGTGGGCCATGCTGCTTTTCAACCTGTAATATTTATTTTATCACTCTGTGTTAGGCACCTTATGGACATGGGGCATGGTAAATTGTATTTATTATTTATGAGCTTTGTCAGCAGCAGTTAACCTGTATGCTCTGGATATGCAATTACTCCCAGTACAAGAGCAGCCTGGCATTTCAATGTTGATTGCTACACACAGAAAAAGCTTCATGCTTTGCTGAGCCTACATTTTCATTAAACTTCCCCCAGTTTACAAATGATTGTTTAAAGGGCTGGGGGTTTGGTATGTTGGCAGGTGTTGAGCACATTATAACACTGCCACAAGACTAAAAGTTACTACTTTGCTTTTGTACCAAATGTTTCGTATCACCATAAAAACCATAGTTTTATATTGCAGATGCTGGTTGAAAACACTATAAATCCTAATCATGTTAGGCTTTGTCCACTTGGACTTTTAATGTGCCAAGCAGATGGTTAATTGTGGCAAGTTTACAGAGCCTTCAGATGACAATTTTTGTTTCATTAATGGCCAATATTTTACCTCCCTTTTGTTTATTTTTGTAAATGACTGAAGACAATTCTCAGAAAGCGACAACGAAGCTGTGTTTTAACAGTGTGGACGGAGAGATGGCTTCTCCTTCAATAACTCATTCAACTTCTCCCACAACTGAACACACTTGGTGATATTTGCACAAAGGTGCACATTTCTAGAACCTCAGCTTCATCCATCCACCCATCCATTCAAATTGTGCATGCAGGCTGCCTGTGAGATTGCTCATAACACCTGTGAATGGCGGACAGGGGAGGAGAAAACCAAAAGGAGAAACAAGACACTAAGCAAAGTATGACAAAACCTAGGAAGATAAACATTGCATATAGTGTCTGCCCACTTTTTTATGGATAAAGGTCACAGACTAAGACAATCTGTTATTATTTATAGAGTTGATCTTGTACAGGAGTGTCAAACTCGTAGCCCATGGGCCATATGTGTCATTCGCTGCCCCCCCCCCCCGGTTTAGCAAAGGCGGAAAAAGTCATGATATGTCAAGTGACAACAACTGATGCCGCGAGTTTGACCCTCCTGATCACTAACTCCAGAACAAATTTAGGCATCTCATAATACAGTAAACAGCACAAAAATAAAGTTTTAGAAAACAAATTTCATCTAAGAATTTTTGGAGTGTTGGTGCCATTCACTAGAAAGTGGTCTATCTATATTTTTAATCAATTTGGATATAGGAAAAGGTTCCCCTTGCACATATGTGCTAGTCATTCCTGAGTCTAGGGGACGGTGCTCATCTCTGTTACAAAGCCGAAGAGCCAGCACTGTCCAAAGGTAGGTAGCATGACTAAACGCCAAAGGCGCACGGAACGCTGTTACCTTCCCACCAAAGGTGATCCCTATTTTTCTACTTGCATTTTTATATGTTTTCGAACTGCTAGGTTGGCAGAATCTGGGACAAGCAATGGGAGCTCACTACGCAGCGCTAGGGATTCGAACTGCTGAACTGGCGACCTTTCTGATTGACAAGCTCAGTGTCTTAGCCCCTGAGCCACCATGTCCCTTAAATCTGGAATAAGAGGACTTTAATAATGTGTTTGTTCAGAAAGCAACCCATGATTCCAAGATTTATTCCCAACAGATGTTAAGCACATACTTAAGTAGTATCAGGTAGATCTTAGTAATCATGACTGTCCGAGTAGTACATCTCAAACTATACTCTGTAAATATGTTAGCAAATTCTTTTATCAATGCAGTTAATGCTTATTTATCCAGATTGAAGAAGAAGTTTCTATTATCTTACATTGTAATATATACTGATTCTGCTGTATCACAAATTTTGAGCCTTTATACAAAGTACAAAACAGAATACAATTTGAATAAATAAATAAATAGGAGTTTAAATCAAGCTTAAATTCATGCTTGAATAGATTCACTTACTTATATTTAGTTTAATGTAAAACAGAACTATCTTTCCATCAGTTATTTTAACAACGAGCCTAACAATTTCTCTATATGAAAGCGTATTTAAGACTTTTAGTGTAGATACAATTCAAATCTTGTCAAATCATTTGTCTATACATAATGTTTCACTATATACTATATTAAATTGTCACTTACCCAACGAAGATGAAATGCAGGCAACTGATTTGCTGCCATATTGCTGAGTAGAATAAAGTATCCTCACGTAGTCATGCTTACCCAATTGTACATGTTTAGACATTGTTGAACCTCATAGTTACTGACAGTAAAATGCCATCTGTAGTTGTATGAGCCAAAATTCTATGATGAATGCCTAAATTACTACATAAAACTCTGGCATGCAACCTATAGTTTCCAGAAATATGCACCTTATGAAAAACAAAACTTTGCCAGCCTCATTCAACCTTTGAACTGGGTGAAAACTGGCCAAAGTACACCAACATTTATTATACACAAGTACCATCAAATAAGATTATATCCTTAGACTAATAGCAACATTCATTTGTGCTGTCATTCAGGAGAAAAACCTATATTTGCAGTAGGAGTGAAATTAGGAGTCATTTTACTTTTAGTGCTCGTTTCAGTTAAAAAAAAAGGTGATTAAAAGTATATAAGTCTAAGGGCTATTGCAACTGACGAAGCAAGCATTTTTATTTTCATTCAATAGTTCAATTTTTGTAGGAAATCCAGTGTGCTGTTCCCCCTGCCCCACTTTCACGCTGTCCTTGCAAAGTTCTCAAGTAAAGCAAAGAATTGTGAATTCTCACTGAACCACATATGATTTACATTTCTATATACTTTTTTAAGGGACATGGTGGCTCAGTGGCTAAGACGCTGAGCTTGTTGATCAGAAAGGTTGGCAGTTCGGAGGTTTGAATCCCTAGTGCCGCATAATGGAGTGAGC
The DNA here is from genome assembly GCF_051295495.1 of Thamnophis sirtalis. Classification (NCBI taxonomy): domain Eukaryota; kingdom Metazoa; phylum Chordata; class Lepidosauria; order Squamata; family Natricidae; genus Thamnophis; species Thamnophis sirtalis. The sequence continues at coordinate 21,997,985 of NW_028261391.1, forward strand.
TCCTGTTACTTGTCCCAGCATGTCCCAATCTAGCAGTCCGAAAGAACATAAAAATGCAAGTAGAAAAATGGGAACCACTTTGGTGGGAAGGTAACAGCGTTCCATGCATTTAATCATGCCGGCCACATGACCACAGAGATGTCTTCGGAGAGCACTGGCTCTTTGGCTTTGAAACGGAAATGAGAACCACCCCCTAGAGTCAGGAACGACTAGCACATATGTGCAAGGACAACCTTTACCTTATACTTTATTAAATATTAAATACTTTATTAAAAAGCCCAGTCTATCCTATAGATCTGGACAACTACCACTTCTAGACAAACATAGGGTGACCAGAAAGAACATGCCCAGGTAGTCCTCGACTTAGAACCACAGTTGAGCCCAAAATTTCTGTTTTTAAGTGAGTCATTTGTTAAATAAGTTTTGCCCCGTTTTTTACAACCTCTCTTACCACAGGTGCTAAGCAGTGGTGGGATTCAAATAATTTAACAACCGGTTCTCTGCCCTACTGATCATCTGGGTAGGTGGGGCTCGGTGGTCATGTGACTGGGTGGGCGTGGCCAACTCAAAGTCACTCAGGTCGATGGACACTTCGCCTTAGCTGTTACAATGTAATAAGGGTTAACTGGAGAGGCAGTTTCTGTAAGCAGATCAATAAAGATTAGGCTAGAAACAACACTAGAATGTTTCCTTCCTTCCTTCCTTATAGGATTAGCCCTGTAAAGTGGAAAAAAACAAAAGGAGATTTCTTCCAACAATCGGTTCTCTGAACTACTTAGAAAGTTACCAACCGGTTCTCCCGAATAGGTGCGAACTGGCTGAATCACACCACTGGTGCTAAGTGAATCATTGTAGTTGTTAAGTTAATAGCACAGTTATTAAGTGAATCTCGCTTCCCCATTGACTTTGCTTGTCAGAAGGGTACAAAAGGTGACTCCATGACTTTTGGACATTGCAATCGTCATAAATATGACTCATTTGCTAAGCATCTGAATTTTGATCACGAGACCACCGGGATGCTACAATGGCAGCAAGTGTGAAAAAGGGTCGTAAGTCACTTTTTTCAGTGCTTGAAACAGTCACTAAACCAGTGTTTCTCAACCTTGGCAACTTTAAGTCCTGTGGACTTCAACTCCCAGAATCCCCCAGCCAGCTCTGGGAGTTGAAGTCCATAGGACTTAAAGTCGCCAAGGTTGAGAAACACTGCACTAAATGAACTGCCATAAGTTGAGGCCTACTTGTAACTATATTCCCTACCTCCTGTAATTCACTCAACATATAATCAATAGGCTTGATATTCTATGAAAATGATAACTCTCCTCCACGGGAAAATGATGAGAAGATTGAAACTAAACCTATTAAAAGCTAATGTTGATTTTGTAAGAAATATTATCGGTGGTGAGAATATAAGGGGTGTATTTCCTATTCATAAAAAAAGATCTTATTATATCCACTGCTAAGCATAATAAATCATGCAGTGACACATTTGCTATTCTGTGTCATATAAGCTAAAACCTGGACTTGGCTGTAAAAAAGAAATAATGATAGCAGTTTTCTGCCACTGAATGCTATTAGTTTACATTTTGTTCCCAGGAAATGTTAGAAATAAAATTTCTTTTAAAAGGTTAGGGTTGAGGTAAGTGCTATAAATACTGGATGTGAGAAGTGACTGCCCTATCAATCATTGAATTGGAGCCAAGTAGGTCATTGAGTCCAACCACCTCCTTCAATCCATATCCAATGCAGCTACTATTTAAGCACATCCAGGAAAGGGCAATCCACCTGTTGAATTGTTTTACTGAGCAATCAATTGGATTCTGCCTTAAATCATTATTTTGTATGTTGCACTCTGGCTGATGAGAAACAACTGACCTACTTTCATATGAAATCCCTTCAGATATTTGAAGATTGTTATCATTTTCCCCACACTCTGCTCAAATCACTGTTTGCAAGACTTTATTTCTAGTGCCCTATTCAACCTCACTGTACTTCACTTGTTGTGGTATATCTTAAACCCAGATATGCCCAGAGCTGGAGACAACATTTGAAATCAGACACAATAATAAAGTTTAACTATTGCTTCCTGTGGTTTAGTAGCTATATTTCTGCTGATGCATTCTAAAATTACATCTGCTCTCTTTGACAAATAAATGAATCAGCAGTGTGAATTAGCAATCACCCACTTTAGCACATTTTTTTCACAAAGATTATTATATTTCATTATTTTCAGACCATTTTTTTCCCCAGACTGATTTGAATTTGTTTTTGTTGTGATCCCACTCAATATTTTGTCATCTGTGAATCTGGTAGGCTCCCACCTCTTGGTTCAAGTCATTAGTAAAAATACTGAAAAGTAGTTGACTCTGGAGTAAATTTAGTTGACTCTGGAGTAAATTTAGTTGACTCTGGAGTAAATCAGGGGTGTCAAACTCACGTCATTATGTGACATATCACAACTTTTCCCCTTCACTAAAATGGGGGTGGCCAGCACGTGATGCAACCGGACCACGGGCTGCGACTTTGACAGCCCTGAACTAAATGCTTTCCTCCTATTAGATAAAGAATTACCAAGGAACACTTGTGGAGTAGAATCGTTGAGCTAGCTATGTATCCATTTAATTGTCAAGCCATCCAGTCCACACTTAACTAGGTTATTATATAATACTGAATGAAAATTATATGCTGTTTACGGCATTCCCACAGTTTATAAAGGGAATTGCCCTATTAAAAAATAGATCAGTCCAATAAAACTTGTTTTTTTCCAAATTTGGGTTGACTCCTGCTATCTACTACATTGTTTTCAGGTGTTTATACAGTAATTGCTAAAAGGACCCAGACTGTGGGGGCAATATGCTGACTCTGTAAACCGCTTAGAGAGGGCTGAAAGCCCTATGAAGCGGTATATAAATCTAACTGCTAACTGCTATTGCTAACTGTCAGCAGTATCAATGACTGTGGTTTCCCCGTTTGAAAAAAAAAGTATTTTCCTTACTCAGTTACCTGGTACTCTACCTGTCCTTCAGGATTTCTAAAAGATAATATATAAATGTTTCAACCACAGCCCCAATAAGTTATTTCAGTATCCTGGGATGTAGTTATTTAGTCAGGAGACTAAATAGTCAAAGAAACACTATTATTGTGAATGTTAGATTTCAATTCTGCCTTTCCCAAATCTTCTTCTTTCTTCTATATATATGAAAACGTGTGTGTGTGTGTGTGTGTGTGTGTGTGTGTGTGTGTGTGTGTTGCAGCATAATTCTGGAATGCCTCGACCAATTTCAACCAAACTTGGTACACAGATGACTTACTTTCTGGAAACAAATACTGTGGGGGTAAGACATCACTGAAATCCCTCAGGGTGTGGGTTCTGTTAAGATACAGCCTGTTGCGCCTTAAAGTGGCTTCTACTGTACAGCTGTAAAATGGCTTCTATTGTATAGCACAGTGGAGTTGCCATAGTAACAACTTCACAGTATTCCACAAGACTCCCTCTGGTAAGGGGGAAAATCCAACAGTAGAAATTACGTTTGGACCGGACATTTCCCCCTATAAATAAATATCCAGGCAATGCTGGGTTATTGGCTAGTATCTGATATAATACAGCTAAATCCTTTTTGTATGCAATTCTATCATATATTGATTAAACGGTCTAGCTTTGAATATTTAAATAGAATATTTTCATATTTGTTCATTGAGAATGTAATTATGATGTGCTTTTTAATATTTTTGTCATACGCTAAATAGTTTATAGTTTATAGTTTATAGTTTTATTAGAATTTGTAGGCCGCCCTTTTCCCTGAGGGGACTCAGGGCGGCTCACATAAAACTGGGAAGGGGGGGATACAAACAACAAGATAGAGACATATAATAAAATGGTAGGCAACATACATTCATCATTCGGGAGGGGTAACTATCCTTATCCCCAGGCCTGACGGGCGAGCCAGTTCTTCAAGGCTGTGCGGAAGGCTTGGACGGTGGAGAGGGTACGAATCTCCACAGGGAGCTCGTTCCAAAGGGCCGGGGCTACTGCTGAGAAGGCCCTCCTCCTTGTGGTTGCCAGCCGACACTGGCTGGCCGATGGAATGCGGAGGAGGCCTAGTCTATGGGATCTTATTGGTCGCAGGGATGTAATTGGCAGAAGGCGGTCTCTCAAATATCCAGATCCACTGCCATGTAGGGCTTTATGGGTGATTAGTAGCACCTTGAAGCGCATCTGGAGATCGACAGGCAGGCAGCGCAGCTCGCGGAGGATAGGTGTTATGCGGGTGAATCGAGGTGCACCCGCGATCACTCGCGCGGCTGCGTTCTGCACTAGCTGAAGTCGCCGGATGCTCTTCAAGGGCAGCCCCATGTAGAGCACATTGCAGTATTCCAGCCTGGAGATCACAAGGGCCCGAGTGACTGTTGTGAGAGCCTCCCGATTCAGGTAGGGTCGCAACTGGCGCACCAGGCGAACCTGGGCGAATGCCCCCCTGGTCACAGCCGTTAGGTGGTGGTCGAATGACAGCTGCGGATCCAGGAGGACCCCCAAGTTGCGAACCCTCTCTGAGGGGTGTAAAGTTTGACCCCCCAGCCTGAGTGATGGAATATTAGTCAGATCTTTGGGAGGAAAACACAACAGCCACTCGGTCTTTTCTGGGTTGAGTACAAGCTTGTTAACCCTCATCCAGTCCATAACGGCCTCAAGACCCTGGCTCATCACATCTACCGCTTCATTGAGTTGGCACGGGGCGGACAGATACAATTGAGTATCGTCCGCATATTGATGGTATCTAATCCCGTGCCTGCGGATGATCTCTCCCAGCGGTTTCATGTAGATGTTGAATAGTAGGGGGGATAAGACCGAACCCTGAGGCACCCCATAATTTAGGGGCCTAGGGGACGATCTCTGCCCCCCCACTAACACCGACTGCGACCTGTCCGAGAGGTAGGAGGAGAACCACCGCAACACGGTGCCTCCCACTCCCACCTCCCGCAGTCGTCGCAGAAGGATACCATGGTCGATGGTATCGAAAGCCGCTGAGAGGTCAAGGAGGACCAGGATGGAGGGATGTCCTTCATCTCTGGCTCTCCAGAGATCATCAATCAATGCGACCAAAGCGGTTTCTGTGCTGTAACCGGGTCTGAAGCCTGACTGGAAGGGGTCTAGGTAGTTTGCTTCCTCCAAGGACCATTGGAGCTGGAAGGCCACCACCTTCTCAACAACCTTCCCCAAGAAGGGAAGGTTGGAGACAGGTCGATAGCTATTAAGGACAGCTGGATCCAAGGATGGTTTCTTCAGGAGGGGTCTCACCACCGCCGCTTTCAGTGCGGCGGGGAAGTTCCCCTCCTGAAGGGAGGCGGTCACAACCGCCTGGATCCAGCCTCGTGTCACCTCACTGCAGTTCGTGACCAGCCATGAGGGACACGGATCCAGAACACAGGTGGAGGTACTTACAGCTCTCATGGCCTTGTCCACATCCCCGGGGGTAACATCCTGAAACTCAACCCAGAGCTGTTCTACTTGGTCCCCCTGTGTCTCGGCTGGAACTGCGGGGGTGGAGTCCAAGTCCGACCGAAACCGAGCAATTTTGTCCGCTAAAAAAATCAACAAGTTCTTGAGTTATAACCGGTTATTTAGCAATTGTTCAAAGTTTTGACAGGACTGCCAAAAGCTACTTACAACTCAGATTTTGCAACTCTTTGCAGCATTCCCTGGTCACATGACCATAATTTATAACATTTTCTGCTGGTTTCTAGCAATAAATGTCCATTGTGGGCATTTAAAGCCATGTCATTTGCGTTATGAATGCCGGGTTCGCTTAATGTCGGCTGCAAGAGGTCATAAAAGTGGCTGCAGTCACATAGCATACCACTTAATAACCAGCATGATTTATAACCATTATTCTTGGCTCAAGTGCGGTAGTATCTGTATTTACTCTCTTGTGGGAGAACAGAGACCAAATACTATAGAACAGGGGTGTCAAACTGGCAGCCTGCAGAGTTGAATATGTCATGCGCAGGCCATGGCTACCCCAGCCCCAGTGAAGGGGAAAAACGTTGCAATATGTCCCATGATGGTAACGTGATGCCGCGAGTTTGCCATGCGTGCTATAGGACATATATGGCTCTTGCTGAAATGTTAAAATTCAGGTGCTTTGCAACAGGTTCATATTTATGACCATTGTTGGGATCCTCTTTTGCAACCTTTTGACAAGCAAAATTAATGGGGAAGCCAGATTCACTTAACAACCTTGTTACTTATCAATAACAACCGTGGCAAGAAAGGTGGTAAAATGGAGCGAAACTCATTTAACAAATGTCTCACTTAACAACAGAAATTTTGGGCTCAATTGTGGTCGTAAGTCAAGGATTACCTGTCCACCCCTGCATTAACCATACTATTATAGTTATCCAAAGTTTAGTTACATCGGGAAAAGGGAGGACAAGGCTTTGCAATGGTGACCAGCAGATAAGCAGCTTCCTTAAAATTCAGTACCAAGTATCACTTTTGTAAAAGTGAGGAAATCTGCCCTCCTCCATGTGTTTGCCCAACAAAAGGTGACACATAATAAATAATTCTTCGCCTAAATAAAAAAATAAACAGCCCACCTTTGCAGCAGCAATAAACAGATTCAGAGAATTGCTATCACTTTGAGCAAAACTAAGAATAATGTAGGCTCAAGTGTAGCCTTTCCTTTTTTGCCTATCATTTCTACTTTTGAGTTCAGCTCTGTTATTTCAAAACAAGTTTTATGCAGCATTGTTATCAGGCAAAACAAAGCAACTCCTGTAACCTCTGCTTATTAAATACCACATGCCTAAGCTGAGAGGAAAATATATAAAATCATTGATGTTCAGCCAAATAGGAAGGAATAAGTTGCATTTACGCTGTTGCCCAGTATCTCTTATTTGGCCTTTACCTTGCAATGTTAGGCAGAATTTTTTGGCAGGCAGAATTACTGCATCCAGCAGAATTTATCTCCTAATAAAACGTTCCCGACCATGTCAAAATGATAGCAACCAAGTACAGATCCAAGTACCGAAGCTAAGGCACATTTTTAAAATGTACCTGATTGAATTAATTCAATAGCAAAACTGTCCTCCATTTAGGATTTCTTTTTCTAGCAGGGGCTCAAGTTAAATTAATATGGCTTTAATGTTCATTAAGATGTCAGTATAGAGATTTGTTTCATTCACATTTAGTTTTGATCAGCCAGTGGACCTCTAGATACAAGGATCCTATTTAAAATCTTCTTCTGATCTTTTTTATGTGATTGTTATGCAAATGCCACGGTTGTAAAGTGAATGCTATAGTTGTTAAGTGAGTCAATGCATTACTATGGGTAGTTTTTGCTGAGAATCATCCAAAAAGGCTGATTTGGGGGATAAAACATTGTAAATCATGTCACATGATGCTGCAACCAGTTGTAGAGGTGAGCTAGTTGCCAAGGGCCCAAGACACAATCATGTGATCACAGAGAGGGATGGTATTTTGCTGTAATCAACACAACTATAGTTTTGTCATTTTCACCCCTGAATTTAAATGTTGTCATTGCTTGCACAAAAGCACTGTAGAATGAAATTTCATTCCCAGAACTAAAAAAATTAGATACGATCTTTGTGTCTAACACACCAAAATGGCCACAGGATAACAACAACAACTTTTTCCTCTGAGCTATCTATTTGCTCCTGGAGTTCCTCAGATTCTCACCCGATCACACCTTTTCTTTATCTTCCAAGTCAGATGAAGAGTCTTGCAGCAATCTTTTGCCCCTCTTAATGTTTTCTCTTCCTGAATTTCCTCCCACTTCTTCTCTGCCTCAAGCCGTTTTGCAAATATTTTTGGAAAGTTTCCAGCATTTCTTCTCACCTCAGCCCTGTATGAGTCTAGACATATTGCTCGGAAACACTTCAGGGATTTAAAATACCCATTTCAGCCTTCATGAATTCCTGTTTTTTGACAACTTCTGAATATCTAAGATGTTTCTGAAGTTGGCTGTGTTAACACAAGGCAAGGCATTCCAATTCTTACATTGTTGATTTAAAGCCATTCCTGTTCTATCAAATACTTTATGGGGTATATTTCACAATATTTTTGGACCAAACTTTATGGATTTGCATTGGTTAAAATTAAAGAAAAATTGTAGCATGTTGGAATCTTTAGAAATGGATGCAGGAGATCAATCCTTCTCAACTTACTTTCTTTTTATATAAATCCAGCTAACTGCACCCTTAAAGAACTGTACCCTTATAGAATTCCATGGTAGGAATTCTGTCCTACCATGACAGAAACTAACACAGCAATTTTTTTTTAGAGAAAATAGATATTTATACCTTTACATCCATTCTATTATTATAGTTTTTGATTATGACACATTTAAGTACCTAAAACATTGCAGTAATACTACTGACAATAATTTTTATTGCCATAACTCTAAAACACGAAGGGAATAAATTTATCACCAGAAAAAAATGTTATAAAAATTCAAACTTATTAGCAGAAAGCCTGTGGGGCCCTTTCACTGACTAGCACTTCATTCAAAAGGAAATCAAATCTCTCCTTATACAGGAATAACACAATATAATAAAATGTTTGTTTCAGTGAAAAGGAAATAAAATCTCTACTGCACTTGAGTAATAAGACTGCAAAGTGCATGTTGTTTTAATCAAAGAAAATCTGTGTGTGGCTTTAACATGAATGATTGACAAGTTGAACATGGTCTGCTCAATCCTGGTGCAGTACCATAACCTCTTTTGGTCCTCAATACGGAATTGAGATCATCAGAACTATAATACAAAGCATTCAGCGGACACCAAGTAGGTCTTCAAGAGACATATTTTTCAGCAATTCTAGTGCAAACTTCTGCCCAGTTTTCTTGCCAGCTGCAATCCAGCTGTGAAGGAATGTTGTCTGGATTCCAAGAAGGGAGAGGATGCATTTCAGAGGAGAAAGAGACATCAAAGTTTTGATAGTTGTGTGAGAGAAAGAGGAGGAAGTCAGCTCCTCCTTAATAGTTCCCAGGGTATGTTTTATAGTTGATAACCCAGCGTTGCAATGGTATTTATTTAGGGTGGAGGGGAATGTTCAGACCAACGTAATTTCTAATATTGGATTTCCCCCCTTAGCAGAGGGAGCCCCCTTGTGGAGTACTGTGAAGCCATTACTATGGCAACTCCACTGCGCTGTACAGTAGAAGCCATTTTATGGCAGTACAGTATATACCATTTTAAAGCACAATGGGCTGCATCTTAACAGAATACACACCCTGAGGGGTTTTAGTGGTGTCTTACTTACATATTTGTTTCCAGAGAGTAAGTCATCTCTGTACCAAGTTTGATTGAAATTGTTCCAGGCGTTCCTGAGTTATGCTGGAACATACACAAACACACAAACACAGACACAGCTCTCTCTATATCTATATCTATATCATCTTATCTATCTATCTATCTATCTATCTATCTATCTATCTATCTATCTATCTATCTATCTATCTATCTATCTATCTATTATTCATAGATTTTCATGGGTGTAGGTATGCTGGTCTTGTTGTATTCGGGTCTTTTCCCATGTAAGATTGAGATTGTCTTGGCAACGTTTCGGCGAGGACCCACTCGCCATCTTCAGGCTGGTATTTTTGGCTTTGTGCTTGTGCGAGAAAGGCGTGGTCAGAGCTGTCATCTTTCTATAAATCTTGGTGAGTGGGTGTGGAGTGCTGCCTTTGTTGCTATAAGTGGGTTGATTGGCTGTGTAGTTGCATCCTGTTTGGAAGATGGAGTTGATGTTTGTAGATTGGTCGGCTGTTTTGTACATCCTGTATGGCTGAGGTGCTGGCTGTGAGTCTGTTGTTCTTTTGTGTTATAATGACATGGGTGGTGGGTGGGGTTCATTTCTTGACTAGGGCTGGTTTCCAGATATCTGGTAGGCGGGAGGTATCGCCATGTTTATTCATGTTGTCGGGGTGTTTCTCTATTTTGATGGCTTCCATAATTATTTTCTTGTTGAAGTGTTCTGTTTTGGAGATCAATTTGGTTCCTTCAAAATCAATTTCATGTCCTGTTACTTTAAGGTGCTGGAAAAGGAAGGAAGTTTTTTCTTTTTTTCTGACTGCGTTCTTGTGTTCTGCGATGCGTGCATTTATTCTCCTATTAGTTTGTCCAATGTAAGTGGCAGGGCAGATTTTGCATGATATTTCGTAGACTCCTTGGTTTTCTAGCTGGATCTTATCTTTGGTGTTTCTTAAGATATTGGCCATTTTTTGGTCAGTGCTGAAGGCTGTCTTGATATTGTGCTTGTGGAGAATTTTGCTGATTTTATCTGTGGTGCCTTTGATGAAAGGAAGGAGGGTGATGCCGTTGTCCTGTTCTGTGTCTCAGTTCTTGGGGGGGAGTCTCCCTTTGGATTATGTTGGTAATTGCTTTTCTTTGGAACTTGTTGGAGATTAATATGTTTGTGAGAGTGTGCAATTTAGTTTTTAGGTGGTCTTTGTCGGCTAGACGTTTGGTTCTAGAGATGAGGGTATTGGGTACAGAGTTGATCTGTGCAGGGTGGTGATGGGATTGTGCATTTAAGTAATCAACCCACTCACAGCAACAAAGCTAGCACTCCACACACACCCACCAAGATTTATAGAAAGATGAGAGCTCCTTATTCGCACAAGCACGAAGCCGAAAACACCAGCCTGAAGATGGCGAGTGGGACCTTGCCGAAACGTTGCCAAGACAATCTCAATCTTACACGGGAAAAGACCTGAATACAGCAAAATTTCTATTTTTAGCTGAAGAACAATAAAGAAAACTGCCTCAACATGTCCTTGTTGGTTTTTGGAGCCTGACAAATGCTGCCACCAGAGCCACAAGGCCTCAGTGCACTTCACTAGCTTAGAAGTGAGCCATGTCATTCCCAAACTAATTCTATGTATCAGAGGGCTGGGGAAAAAAAAGAAACAACTCTTGCAGGTTTAAAAATGCATTTACTATAAAGTGAAACAAGCAAGTTGGAACTTCTCAAGGAAAAAAAAATGCACATTCCACAAATAGAACTCATTTCCTAAGGAAGTCTGACAAGAAAGCCACTTCTCTCTGTTCATTGAAGCATGCATTGCTATGTTTTTACTTAAGAAATTATATTTAACTTGTAAGTGCTGGTGTGATTTCTTTTTTAGCAAGCTAAGATTTTGTAACTTGAGCAAAAAATTTTAAGTAAACAATGAGTACAAATGTATCCAAGAAAGTACATATAAATAAATAAATATTACCCAAAGGATAAAATGAATATTGGCTTTGGTTGGGATTGATCTGAAACCAATCTTTCCTCTTTATATAAATTAGGGAGCTACTGGGCTTACCTTTATTTTCCTGTCCTCTAACAAGTTTCACTGTTCCTTCCTTCCTTTGGAACTAATATAGTTAGTCCCCAATTTACAACCAGTTACTTAGCAATTGTTCAAAATTACAACAGACTTACTGGGGGCCATTTCTGACCTAGATTGGAAGTTCTGATGATCGCCCTCCCAACACATAACCGAACTCCAAGATCTTGGCAACTGGGCCACATTTATAATTGTTTGTAGCATCCTGTGGTCATATGACTGAATTTTATGACAATTTGCTCAAGCCTGGCATTTACTTCCAAGCTGTGGAAGTAAATGCCAGGCTTTCAGCCAAGCTGTGCCCATAATGGACCACTGCTTTGCTTAATGACTATAGCGGCCACTTCATGATTGCAGGGACCACATAACAACCACTACAAAGATTTGGAAAACTATGTTGGTGATGGGTTTTATGACTGTCATGAGTTACGAATACAAGTGGCAGACTCCATTGCAATCCTAAAATGGGGACTGGATATGCATATTTCGGTTGGTTCATAAAACTCATAAAAATATAGAATAGAATAGAATAGAATAACAGAGTTGGAAGGGACCTTGGAGGTCTTCTAATCCAACCCCCTGCCTAGGCAGGAAACCCTACACCACTTCAGACAAATGGCTATCCAACATCTTCTTAAAGACTTCCAGTGTTGGTGCATTCACAACTTCTGGAGGCAAGCTGTTCCACTGATTAATTGTTCTGCCAGGAAATTTCTCTTCAGTTCTAAGTTGCTTCTCTCCTTGATTAGTTTCCACCCATTGCTTCTTGTTCTACCCTCAGGTGCTTTGGAGAATAGCTTGACTCCCTTTTCTTTGTGGCGACACCTGAGATATTGGAACACTGCTATCATGTCTCCCTAGTCCTTCTTTTCATTAAACTAGATATACCCAGTTCCGGCAACTATTCTTCATATATTTTAGCCTCCTGTCCCCTCTTTTTTACATCATGGTGACCAAAACTGAATGCAGTATTCCAAGTGTGGCCTTACCAAGGCATTATAAAGTGGTATGAACACTTCACATGATCTTGATTCTATCCCTCTGTTTATGCAGCCTAGAACTGTGTTGGCTTTTTTGGCAGCTGCTGCACACTGCTGACTCATATTTAAATGGTTGTCCACTAGGTTTCTAAGATCCCTCTCAAAGTTACTACTATTGAGCAAGGCACCTCATATAAACAATTATGTCTGCTCATCAATCAAGCACTTTCTTTTCCCCTCCTCCAAGGTTTTTAAATTACTATTGTTATATCAAGTTCACATATGCAAAAGAAAGAAAAATTATTACAGACTGATTTGCTAGGCAATATAACTTTTTCTCAAAGAAATATAAATATAGCTCAATGGTTAAAACATCTGCCTAAGAGGCAATAGAGCACAGGTTCGATTCCCAGCAAGGGTATGGCTAGCTGATGAGAGCTAAATAGCTTGAAATAGATCTATACTAGTCTCCCTTTATTTATTTATCAGCATAAATATAACAAATGTAACAAAAAAGGCAACAGTAAAAAATATTGGGTTTCTGTCTGGATGGTCTCTTGTGACGAGCCGAAGGACAGAGAGTGGAAGTGTGACCTTCCTCCCATATTTGGGCATACCAGGGGTTGTGACTTTAAATATATACCTTTCACCCTGGCCTGGCTGATAAGGAGTCGAGCTCTATAGCTCAATGGTTAACACATCTGCCTAAGAGGCAATAGAGCACAGGTTCGATTCCCAGCAAGGGTATGGCTAGCTGATGAGAGCTAAATAGCTTGAAATAGATCTATACTAGTCTCCCTTTATTTATTTATCAGCATATATATATATATATATATATATATATATATATATATATATATATATATATATATATATATATATATATATATATATATATATATATATATATATATATATATATATATATATATATATATATATATATATATATATATATATATATATATATCTATCTCCAGGCATCCAGTGACTGGCACTTTGGTGCACTGCATCTCTAGCTCAGCTTAAAAAGAGAGTTAGCCAGATTGCTACAAACACTGCATGTTAATTAGAGATGAAATGCAACTGAAGCATTTACAGATTTTGTTTACAAAAAATATTCTTATGAAAAGTTGTTTACAAGGCCTGGGCTCAGTAATTACAGTGATTGTGACTGATTATGGTACCAAAATATGAAGCAGCCACGCACAAATAACAAAATCAAAATTAAAGGTGTGAAATTTAAATGGAGCCATTTTTTCACCCCAATGTCAGTATAACATTTGTTAATTCAGGTTTGTGGAAATAAGTTGGAACAAATAAGAGGGTCTATAGATTTAGCAGATTGAGTACATTCAAAAAACTCTCTACCATGAGAGACCAACTAATGAAAACAGGAGAGAAATTACAAGTGTTCCATCACGACAGATCTGCCATTCATAAATTCCTCCTCCAGGTGATTTATGTGCTGCAGCTCAACAACATAAAAAAGAAAAAACACTTGTCATCCAGACTAGAGCCTGGGTGCTACATTTGTTGTAGAAAAAGCAGATTAAGTGGTAACAGGAATCTTCCAGCAGAAGCAACACAGCTGGAAAAAGTATCACATTAACATGTGTCCACCAAAGAACATAATAAGCATAACTGAAGATGTGATTTTCTGTTTGAGACCGTGGCTGGCGCTTCCTTTTATGATTTAACATTAGTCGATTTCCAAAAGGTCAAGTCTTATATAAAACCTTACATAAGTGCCCAGAACTTTATTACAATCCATCACCTGCAAAATGATCAAAGTATTCTTTTGAAGGATATTTTAAGCCTTTCAATGGATTCATATCCATTTATTTCTAATTCCTCTTGGCCAATACTCCAAAAGCCTTATTTTGCAAGGGAGGGTGGGTCTCATTTTAGTTTTGAACTGGGGATTTGTCAAAATTCAAATCATTGGGATGCCAGAGCCTCCCCTTGAGCACAATGGATCCCTCCATAAATGCAAACACACACTCGTGAGCTTAACAATAGAGGATTCAAGGACAAGGCAGAGATAGGTAACCTGCTGTGACTGCAAATCTAATCAAAAGGAGTATCTGCTATTTCAGAATCTGGGAATGTAACCATGTGTACAGTGTATGTCATCTCCAGTGTTTAAAACCCTCATTATTTATTTATTACCTTTATAAGCTGCCTGACTTGTTCATGAGTATGGGTAGGATGCAATATGAAGCAACCGAAAAGAATAAAATACAAACAATGAAAAATGAACATGTGCAAACACAATAACAAAACCTGGCAAAGCAATCATCCCACAAAGGAGTCCGCCTAAGGCAGTGTTTCTCAACCTGTGGACTTCAAGTCATCAAGGTTGAGAAACACTGGCCTAAGGTCTGGAGACTCAGGTTTCGAAGGCTTGTTTAAATACGGCCAGGGTAGGGTCCAAATAGATCTATAAGATATTGTTTCATCCGCCTGTTTAATTGATGGCTCCCAGAGTATGCCGATTCTGCTAGATCATGATATGGACAGAAATTATAGACATTCCTTTAGATAATCAGACCCTATACCAGTGATGGCTCACCTTTTTCCGGACCGAGTGTCCAAAGCGTGTGCAAGAAAATTCACGCACAAGTGCCCGAACCTCAAAATGCAATGTGTGCGCATGCACCCCACCTTGGTGCATGTGCATGCGGGGGCCTGTGGGGCCATTCTCCCACACATGCTCCCCCAGCACTCTCTCCCCATGCCTGTGTGCACTCCCCACACCTGCGCCCCACCTTCTTGCTAGCGTGTACCCCCTGCACACACCCCTCCCCCACATGCACATGCAGTCCCCCTATGCCCCGCCCCCCATGCATGAGCAGCAGACATTCAATGACCAACTGGCCAGCGGGCGACGCGCACATGAGCTGAATTGGTGGAACAGTTCACATGCCCACAGGTAAGGCGCTACATGCCACCAGTTCGCCATCACGGCCCTATGCCATGAAATGCTTTATAAATTATAACCAGCACATTGAATTGTACCCAGAAGCTTACTAATAACTTACTGGTAACTAGTGCAGCCCATAAAACAGAGGTGTCACATAGTTAAGAATAACTATTAGGCTTCTGCATTTGGGATCACTCGGGATGTGCCTACAGCGCATTGAAATAGTCCAAATGACCAAAGTTAAATAACCATGTTAAAGTAGTTAAATAACCATGTTAAGGTCCTCCTTGTCCGAGTATAGGGGCAATTGGCACACTATGAATGCATTTGAATTTGTGTAAAAGTCTCCCTGGTCACAGCTGGAATGGGACAATTTGCCACAGCTAACTTGTCATGGCCAATTTGCCACAGCCAACTTACCATAGGACAACTCGCTGTGGGAAAATTCAAAACTTCAATTTAATTATTTGAAACAGTTAAACATTATTTGAATTTTCATCATTTCACGTAACATTTTGTCCCTCCCTTGGCATTCTTTCGTCAATGATTCTATTCCACTGATTCTTTGATATTAGTGCAACTCTCGTCCCATGGCAGGTTGTCCCGTGGCAAGTTGGCAATGGTGAATTATCTCATGGCGAGTTGGCTGTAGTAAGTTTTCATAGACCCGCCACACCTGCTCTTGGAGTAGCAGTTGTGACCCCCAAATCACACACCATCCTGAAGAGTGAAGTGCAACTGCCTTTAGTATTAAAGATTAAATATCTCCAGACCTGGATGGTTTAAGAGGCCTGAGCCTTTTCTATTCCAACTAGTTCCAGATACATCATATTAAACCATAAGTAGTTTTATATGTAGTTTTGGATTAGTATGTTCTGGGATCCAGCAATGTAGTTTGAATACCTTTGCTTAGCACTATGTGTTAAGTCAGTTCTGAGTTTCTTTAGCTTTGACAATATTAAAGAACCAAAACAAATAAATAAATAAGTTATTTCAGATGAAGTGTGAAATAGAGGCTAATCATTTAAGTACAGTGAATAATGGCAGTGCAATTCATTAGTCTTTTATTGATGCTACTGGGTGGAATACCAATAAGAAATATAAAAATCAAGCAATAAGTCAACATAACAGAGCTTGACAAGCAACCAAAAGGTACGGATAATAAACAGGCAGAACCAAATCTTATTTGGACTGTCATAAAGGATATAGCTGAAGAACAATGGGAAGTTACATATTAACAACATTGGTAATGGTTTCATCAGCATCTGTTTTAAACTGAGTTATTTCTGTGCATATTTATGAAAGTTTATTTTATGCTAGCATCACTGGACCCTCCAAAGTTTCCAGAAAAATATATACTTGAAATAGAGTCTATCTGAAAACTGAAAACTCCCTCCTGCTCCTTGAAAGGAGTACACTAGGATGCTAATGTTATCAGATTTATATACCACATTTCATTCAAGAACTCAAATGACGTATTTTGGCCAATGTATCGTAAGTGAAATACTCCAGGTTAAACATCAGAGTACACTACACTACACTGAATACACTACACAGTCTGTCAGATATAGCCTTAGTTTTAAGCAAGATTGAATGAAGATGAGGATATTTGGCCCAACAGTTTAGCAATATTCTCATGTTGCCCACTCCTGACTTAGAAAAACTTGGTGAACTTAGGCTAGCAATTAATTGTTAGTAGATACCACTGTGAATAACACTGTCTGCTGTGATGGGAATTGGCATTCAGCAAAACCTATTTTCCATCTTGACTCAATATTCGGCATTCATTATTTAGAAATATATGAACATAAAATTCAATTTGACTAAATCGGGGTGGGGGTGGGGGTGTCAAACTCACGACTCGTGAACTGGATGCATCACATGCTGGCCACATCCACCTGTTTTAGCGAAGGAAGAAAAGGTTGTGATACGTCACGTGATGTGTCATCAAGAGTTTGACACCCCTGGACTAAATAAAGGTAGTTCTCAACTTATGACCCTAATTGAACCTGGAATTACAGTTGTAAGTAGTGCAGGTTGTTAAGAGTTGGACAGTGGCCTAGAGGTGAAGACGACCGCCTCCCACTTGGAAGATTGAGAGTTCAATCCTAGACAGTGAAACATTTTTTTCTATCAGAGTGCAAAGAGAAAATATCTGCTGTGAACTCTGCATAGGCATCAGGAAGAGTATCCGGCCAGTAAATGCTAAACTCCAGTCAGTTGCACAGATAAAAAGGAATTACAGGCTCGCAAAAAGGAAAAAAAAAGTAGGTTGTTAAGGGATCATCACATGACTGACTCATTTTTACAACATTTATTTTTGGAAACGCTGCCAGTCATTCAGTAAACCCATTCTCCACTTTTCACCTGGTCCTTAGGGTCAAGAAGGAAAAAAGGTTTTCAAAGGAGAAACATTAATAAGAAACTGGACAATCCATGATCTGCTGAGTCATTGTTTCAGAAATTTTTCCTTAACTAAACTAATAATTGGAATGACTATGTGCAGGGAAAAAAAGCATTGAGAATGGGAGCTAGTTCCAACTTCCTGCCAGCTTCTGCATTTCCTTTGCTTGTGGGAAGCTGGCAATCATGCGTCCGCAGTTGATTGTGACAATGTGGTGACTCTGAAGAGGCCACAACTTTTCCAATATCACTGGTCTGAAGTTCCTTGAAATTTCAATCATATGGGTACTGGTTTTGAGTGGCATTCTTAAAGTTAGACCATTGGAGGTATCTTGATTCAAAAAGTGTTATCCTATGATGCACCATTTCATCTAATTTAAGGTTACAGTCAAGTAGACAGGAGAGTTTTAGTAGTATATTGATTCATTAAAGTCACATGAGAAGACCATCTGCAAGTTGTAAACTTCCAAAAAAAACCTACCTTGGGAAATCATTTAAACTTGGAAGTAAAATTATAGTCTTCAAGTCAAATTACCACATTTAATTTAATTTTATTAAGGGTGTTTGTAATTCATTGTGCAGTTCCACTGCATCATTTAAGTAAGTTTCTGAGTACCACATTTTGGAAAATATATTTACAGATTGTTTATAAAAAATAAAATACATTAATGCTTGTTGACAGGCAAAGCAGATTGAGTGAGATATAATTTAACTAGAGGTTTAGGAAACATGAATTGGGCATCTTCTCACAAATCATTACCAAACACCTGCTAAGCTGAAAGATCTGCAAAAATGAAAAAATAAAAACCAGGTATCTGTCTACAGAGCAGGCACCAAAAAGATTTTGATACCTAAAACAAGCTTCTTTGCTTTAGAGAACAATATCAGACTTCTGTCCCAGCAAGAAACAAAGCTGGACATTTCATCTATCTCTCTTGATTTCTTATCTACAGGAAAAATACTCCTTCTGAAATCACATATTGTCTCCAAAAGTACAGCATATTTAAAATGCAGTGTCATCAGCATCTCTGTTGAATATAACATTACTGAAGTTACAATGCTGGGATAATAGCACTTTATTATCAGACTTTGCATCTGATTTGTTTTACAAAGAAATTTTTAGACAATAAAAAAAAACCTTGCAAGAAAGCTTTCTCCCTTTAAATCTAGTGAAGATCATGTCTTCCATTTCTATTCAGTATTTATAGATAATGTGTTCTGGATGCAAAAAGAAAAGGGGAATTAAAACAGATTGCAATATGGAACAGCTCTTCACTGGTTCTGTCCATCAGGGAAGACACCATACAAAGTCTGCTTCCCTTTGCCCTTCTCTTGCTGGAAGCAGCAATGCCAATTATGCTGAAAAATGAAGTTACTTATCATGCCCTAAAGTCAAAGAGTGTTACACCCAATCTCTAAGAGCTTGAGGCTCTAGATTTTCAAGTCACAACCCAGGGCAAAAGTGATGCAATGTTAGCAAGAGCTATTAACTAGATTAAACAAGGCACATACATTTTTTTTTTTGCAGAACAAAGCACATGTTAAAAAAATAAACATTCTAAACTAACCAAGTCTGCAAGTTCTGCTGTACCTTTAGAAAGGAAGGGCAGAGAAACATGCCTTGGATAGCACAAACCCTTTCACTAGGGCAAATTCACAAGGAGACATGCACCAGCTGGCTAAGATTCCTGCTTATATTTCCCCCCCTCCTCCTCCCCTCTCTTAAGGCCACCCACATGTCTGGCTTTTCTGAATACAGCCAGGTGTTCTTCTGATAAGGAACAGGAAGTAGTTCAGGACAACCCTCCCAGCCCTATCTTCCCTTCCCCACAGAAAAGGTCACCCACCAAAGCCCCTAATCCTCAAGGCCAAGGCAGGCCAATCCACCAACTCCTTCCTTCTTGCAGAACAAAAGGGACAAGGGATCACCACTTGTCTCTTTCCTTTATAAATCTGAATCCAAGGGAGCCATTCTCCCACTCTACACACTACAATGCACACACGAGGTCCGGTTTCCTGCAAGCCCAAACACCAGGACGTATTTGGAGGGAGAAAAGGAAGCAACCAGCCATCCCAATCTAAGTAATCACAGCTGCCCTTTGGAAATTACCTTCTATGGGAAAAAAACATAATCATCCAATGCCCTCCCTCGCATGGGAAATGACTCACCCTCCGGTCTCCTTAAGTAGCTGCAATTCCACTAACATTAACACTTTAATTCTCATCTCTTGTTACTCTGAACGTGTAAAAAAAAAAGGAGCAAAGGGGGGGGGGGAGAGGAAAGAGACCCAACTTACAGAGGTGTAGTTGCTCTTCTGGCTCCGGAGCTCCTGTTCTTGGAACTGCAACCCCGCCAGGTGTTTCTCCAGTGCTTCCCAGTCCATAGTGGGCAGCTGAGGCTCCTGCTCTTTCAAGGCATCCCCTCCTAAGGAGTTCTCCACGGGGTGGAAGGAAAGCAAAGGACCTCCCTGCTGAGCTCTCTGGAGGCAGGGGGCTTTGCTGTAGCCCCCACCCCCTTTGTGTCCAGTCCGGTGGTGGCTGGACGGCACCATGTTGGCATTGTGCCTAAGGTCCAGCAGGTGACGGTGAGGCTGGAGAGGATGGGGAGGGGGGTTAGTGCTGGGAGCTGGGGGGGGCATGGTGGCAGTGGGGAGGGTGAGGCAGGTACTCCTCACCTCCACCAGCTCTTGGGTTAAACTCCTCCTGGTAGGGGTGGTTTTGGCACGGCAGCGGGCATAGTCCCCATCCTCCTTCCACACATCAATCACTTTCCTCTCGGTGGACTCCTGGAAGTCGTCGTCCTCCTCCTCCCCCTCTCTTCCTTCTTCTTCCTCCTCTTCCTCCTCTGAGTCCTCCAAAGCAGCCAAATCCAGGCTGGTAGGCGACGGGGAAGATTTGCATTCCGAGCAAGGAGTCACTTTGCTGGAACTGGACTCGGAGCTGGAGCGGCTGCTGCAGGGGTCGCTCCCTAGATCCATGCCATCCTGGAGAAGGGAAACGAGAGCGAGACCAAGAGCGTTAGAAGATGGACAGGGAGGGAGGGGAGGGAGGGGGGGCAGCGGGATGAGACAAGAGCAAGACAGACTTCTTTTTGTGCTCGGCGGCAGCTGCTTCCACCGCTCCAGAAGTCACCAGCCCCACCAGGCACAGTTCAGCACCAGGCGCTCCAGATGCTGCCGGGAGTCTTAATGGAAAGGGGGAGGGAAGGGAAAGGAAGGGCAGGGAAGGGGTGGGGGAGGCGCCCCCGTCACTTCCCAAAGTTTCCTTTTGCAAAGCCCTCACACACCCAGGCACGGGGACACTTTTCCAGGAAGGAGACGGGCAATCTCCCACGGGAGGAAGGGATGGATAGGTTGGCTCGCCTAGACACTCATCGGGCACAGTAGCCGCCCAGATGCTTCTGAGAACATCGCCCGGTGTTGGATCGGGGCAGGAAAACGGTGGAAGCGGCCGAGACGCCAACGCCAACCAAGCAGTTGCCCACCGCACCACCCGCAACCGGCACCGGAAACTTCCCGGCTCCTTTGCGTCCAGTTGCAAAGAAGAAGAAAAGAAAAGAAAAAAGCTGCGCCGGTAGCACTGAAAAGAAAAGGAAGCCGGGGCGGGGGGGGGGGTAGAGGAGGAGAGTGGAAGAGCCCGTCCCCACGTAAACGGCGTAAAAAAAAGGGGGGGTTAAAAGTCAATGAGAAAACATCGCCCCCTGCGGTATCGCCCGAGAGGAAGAGAGAGAGAGAGCGATCATTGCCGGAGAAACTGCACGCTTAAGGCAAAGGCAAGGAAGGGAAGGAGAGAGGGAGGGAGGGAGGTGCGCCGGGGTTGGCGGGTCGGTTTAATTGCTCTCCTCCCTTCCTGCAAATTCCAGAAGGCCGCACGTTGTCGCCCCGCTGGGCCCCACCCTTGTCTCAGCGCCGGCATGTGGAGACACACAGTAACGAGTTGTGTTGTGTGTCTAGGGAGGCGCGGTGGACGGGCATTTTCATAGCCTGCAGGATGAAATAACGATTGAAGAAAAGAAAAAAAAACCCCACCCTCTCTTTGTATCCTAGGTCAATGTCCTTTTTCCCCTGTGGTTTTTTTTTCCTATCATGAAAATCAATAGTCCAGGAAGTGTCTGTGGCAGAAACGAACAGACCCTGAACAAATCTTTGGGTTATATACTTCAAGTGGTTTTGTTGGGACACCTGGATTGAAAATTGAAAAATGCAAAGTTCAGTATCCACCTGAGCTTTCTGGCAGAAAAAACCTTGCTTTCCTTCTCTTCACCCAAAGGCTTTCCCTGGTCAAGCCTCCAGTGACTTCTTTATTTTGTTTTTAAAGTTCTTAAAAACTTTGGCATTAAAGAAAGGCCACCTCTGAACGTACTGTTAGAAGTTAAAACCCACCCCTCTCCTAGAGAAATGAAATATTTTAGGAAATATTAAAAAGGCAGAATATTTCCCCTAAAAAGAGAAGTAGAAACTCAAGAGAGGCAGAAGCTCAGCTGCCGACACCTTTGTGAATGAACCATTAAGGCTTGAGCCAGTCTACTCTACATAACAAAGGTAGGATTAACCCACTATGGATCTCACCACATGGCGCCTGGGAAGAAGCAATGCTCAACCAAACTTGGACTTAAAACACAGCCTACAGAGTTGCCCCTGCATGGCCACATGACAGTCTGCCAACCAATCAGAATACAAGCTCAGGTTTAAAGCCCAGAGAGGACATAAAACCAGGGATTTTCAGCATCTCTGCCCTTTTTTTTTCTTTGCCCAACCCTCTTGAAGCATGTGATCCCCCTTTTCTGTCAGGAAATGAAGCTATGTGATCCTGTCAATCGTTAAACCATCTTTTCCAAACTGCCTCCATGTTTCCAGTGTCTTTTTCCCCACTTGGAACTGAACCCAGATGGATATTTCTTCTAACAATACGCAGAGTGCTTTCTTTTCCTGGCCTTTGAGCAGCTGCCAATCTGAGGCAGGGTGGTTTTTTTTTATTACTTTGGGAGATTGACATGGTTAAAGAAGACCTAGATGAAGAGTGTGATAACAAGGAAATCCTGTTGTGCATTTATTTGCACCTTCCTTTCAAGCACAGGAAAACTCTGAAAGAGCAGTGGGAACTTTTCGGCTTTTGGAGAGAAACTCCCCAAAAAAGAGGGCTACAATTAAATTGTTTCTCTTTTCCTTGCTCCATCCTCAGAAGAAAATAAATGGCAATCTTTGAGTCCCTTCCATAAAGTGACAGCTGTTTCTTACAGATGGTCTTTATTTTGAACTCAGAAAGCAAGTTTCTCCCCTGATTCTCACTAATATGGTTAATATTAGCACTTAAAGCATTGCAGCTGTATACAGAAGAGAGGCTAGCTATGGGTTGGAAATCCATGATATTGTGAATTTAAACTAACTTCTTGGCACTCAGTATAAGATTGGGAGACCTGGCTCCCTGCCCAGACTTTTGGCAAAGGTGAATAAAGATTTGTTTCTTCCTCATTCCCATCCACCTTTTTGCGTGTTTGCCATCTTTTATTCTTTTAATGTCAAAATTTGTTTTATTTAATGCATTTATTTGCGAGCTGCCCAAAGTCCTTGGGAGTTGGATGGCAAACAAATTTTAACAACGACAGAAACACCCCCACTTATGAAAAGAATGCTACTATGAAGACAAATGATCTGACTTAGGCTAGTGGTAGTATCTGAAATAGGGTATCCTGCTTAAGTAAGAGTTGGACTAGAACAGTAATGGGCTGTTTCTGGCCCAAGTGCCCAAAGTGTGCATGATTTTGCATCCCAAAATGCAATGTGTGCACAGCCCCCTTCCACATGCTCCATACCCCACATGTGTGCATGCCCCCCGCACACGGCCCATGCATGCACAGCAGAGACCCAACAACCAACTGGCCGGTGGGAGCGCGCACGCATGCGCAGTGAAGCTGAACTAGAGCGATAGCTCCCGTGCCCACAGAGAGGGCATTGCATGCCACCTATGATGGCATACGATAGGTTCGCCATCACGGGACTAGAAGATCTCCAACCCCTTACTCAAGCAGGAAACCCGATATAACCAAATAGCCTAAATCAGATCATTTGACTTCATTGTAACTTATTCACTTCCAACTCTGTTATTTTGTAATTCTATAGCAGGGGTGTTAAACTCACTGTCAGGCCTGCAGTCATATTCCTTTTAGGATCTTTGGCCTGCCACACTCTCTCTCATTTTACTATGCTGTCTCATTAGTGGGGTAATTGGGAGGGGGAATAGTAAGGAGTAGAACTGTAGAATGCGTTGTTGTCAAAATAAAACATTCCTTTCTAGAAACCCAAGGTCATTCTTTGTCTCCGCACCTCTGCACCTGACCG
Source organism: Thamnophis sirtalis (assembly GCF_051295495.1). Taxonomy (NCBI): domain Eukaryota; kingdom Metazoa; phylum Chordata; class Lepidosauria; order Squamata; family Natricidae; genus Thamnophis; species Thamnophis sirtalis. Next base: position 22,021,983 of record NW_028261391.1, read on the forward strand.
GAACTAGATGGGTGAAAATGCCAGCGTGGAAGAGGAAGATTGTACCATGTGATGGACTTGTGGGTTTGGGGACAAGATCATGAACTTTCAATTGGGTGGGAACCCCAGGAAGCTTTCAGATTCGGGTTTTCCACATATTGTACCAACATGTCTCTCTTATTAAATTGGAACTTTGATGAAAGCGATGCCTTGGACTCTGATTTAATTCTGGATGATATTTGCAACGTTGACACATCACGGTGGTGTCACATGAACAACAACAGTTCACTTAGTGACTGTTCAAAGTTACAACGACACTGAAAAAAAGTGATTTATGACCATTTTTCACAGTTACAGCCTTTGTAGCATTCCCATGATCACGTGATCAAAATTCAGATGCTTGCCAACCGATTCATATTTATGACGGTTGCAGTGTCCCAAGGTCATGTGATCATCTCTTGTGAGAAGCAAAGTCAATAGGCAGGCGAAATTCACTTAACAACCGGGTTACTAACTTATCAGTGATTCACTTAACAATTGTGGCAAGAAAGGTCATAAAATGGGCAAAACTCACTTAAAAATATCTCACTTAGCAGCAGAAATTTTAGGCTCAGTTGCAGCCATAAGTCAAGGACTACCTGTACCACTGCCTTCCATGTGTATCTCAGATCATTGTATATAGCACAATCTTGTGCCTGTTTACTCAGAAGTAAGTGCCAAAGTGTTCCATACTTGCTTTTAAAGTATGGTAGTCCATACTTTAAGGACAGGTAATCCTCAACCGGGACCAGAATTTTCATTCCCATTCCATTCCAATGTTTGTTAAGTGAGATACTTCCAATTTTATGATCTTTATTGCAATGGTTATTAAGTGTATCACTGCCATTGTTAAGTGATTCTTGTGGTTGTTAAACAAATTGAGCTTTTCCTCCCCACTGACTTTGCTTGTTGGAAACTGGCTGGGAAGATAGCAAATGGAGATCACATGACCCTGGGATGGGCAGCTTCTGTAAATGCAGGTAGTCCTTGACTTACAACAGTTCATTTAGTGACAAACATTACAACGACACTGAAAAAAGTGAACTTATGATTGTTTTTCACACATAACCCCATAGTCACGTGGTCAAAATCCAGCTGCTTGGCAAGTGGTTCATATTTATGACGGTTGTAGTGTCCCGGAGTCACATGATCCCCTTTTGCGACCTTCTGAGAAGCAAAGTCAAGGGAGAATCCGGATTCACTTAACAACCATGTTATTAACTTAACAACTGCAATGATTCACTTAACAATGGTGGCAAGAAAAGTCATAAAATGGGGCAAACTCACTTAACAAATTTGTCACGTAGCAGCATAAATTTTACACTCAGTTGTGGTCTTAAGTTGAGAACTGCCTGTACATGCCAATTGCCAGATGCCTGAATTTTGATCATGTGACGATGGGGATGCTTGGATGGCTATAAGTGTGAGGACCAGTTTTAAGTCACTTTTTCAGTGCAATTTTTCATAATTTTGAATGGTCGCTAAACAAATGGTTGCAAGATGAGGACCAGCCATATGTGATTACAAGACTGGCTCAAATAATGAGTAACTTTTGCTTTAATTAAAAAAATATACATCTTAGGATACACAAGCCCTCTTTCAGAGGCATTCATCTTTCATTGTTAAGATTTCAATTCTAAAACGCTAATACAGATTATTTTGATTTATATAGATCAATTTTTAGTATATACATCCAGAGCTTTAGCCATCCTGCCAGCTTTTTAAAAAATGCCCAACTATGCAATATGCAAAACACCTGCAGATAAATTAACACTCATAGAAGTAAAATAAATTCTGCAAACAAGTCACAGTTGGGGGGGGGGAAACCCAACTTTCTCTGAAATAATAGTAGTAAAAGAGAAAAAAAAAGTATATCCCTGAAACTTTTTACT